>NW_028148687.1:0-87283 GCF_965153285.1 Podarcis tiliguerta | reverse complement strand
TCCCCCCTCCCATGGGCTCCATCTATTCATGAATATCTACCTTCCACACATCATATTCGTGAACATGCAAACACCATTCTGCCTCAACCACATTTGAAAATGTACTCACACAAACATTTACCAGCCGACATCCAAAAACATGACATCCATTCATGTTTGTGCCCTTGCTGCAATCCACAAATATACACTGGCTTCTGTTGACTGTCTTCCATCAGCCGACATCCACAAACATCAGTCTGCTTTAGCCTTGTAGCCTCCACCAACTTCCGAATCCAAAAGCCACTGGCTTTCATCCACCAACATCTGCCAGCTTCTGTTAGGTTCATCATGAGACGTCCACCAGCTTCCAACCACAGATACCAGCAGCCTTCAAGCAAGCAAACTTGCCTTATTTTCACTCCCTAGCATCCCACTTCCAGAGGATTGCCTCCTTTCATTCTCCAGTTTGCCTCATGCAAGTGGAAGAAACCTGGGCAGTGCTGAATGTCACATCCATTGCCAGGTGTGTCCTGCTGCAAATAGAAAAGGGCTTTCCCCTTGGCCTGCCTTTATATCCACTCAGTTGCCAAGTGCCTTTGTGACATCACAAGAAATCCACAGTCAATGTCCTGTACCACCAGGAGCTAGACTCCTGACGGGGTCAGATGGCCAACGGCATGTGATACCTCTGCTAAAACATTGGCAGTGGCTGCCCAAATGCCACACAAGGCTCTTGTGTTGATATACAAAGCCCAAAACAACTTGGGTCCATGATACCTTAAGGAGCCATTATATCCCAGCTCAATCACTGATATCATCTGACAGCGGCATGTTAGTTTTCCCTCATACAGTCTTCAATGGCACCTGGCATCTCTACCATCTGGGGATAATTGGATCTGGACTGTTTTCTTTTTTTAAAAAAATATATTTTAATTATTTTCTTCCTTAAACAATATTTTCAACAATGCAATAACAAACATAAAGCTTTCTGTTCTGCGACTTCCCTCCTTCCCTTCAGCAGGTTTTCTGCTTTCAAGTCCTGTCTCGCATTTTAGTTCTTTCACTTCTATTATCCACATTGTAGGATTTATTTCAATCCTGCTATTGTCTTCAGATTTTGCAATTATGATTCAAATATACAATAAATTTACTCCAGTCCCTTTGAAATTTTTGATCGTCCTGGTCCCGAATCCTGCAGGTCAGTCTGGCCAATTCTGCAAAGTCCATCATTTTTGCCTGCCACTCTGCAATTATAGGTACTTCCTGTAACTTCTACTTTTGGCCATTAAAATTCTTGCTGCTGCTGGGTGTACATAAATAGCCTTTGATCTATCTTCACAATTTCCTCTCCTATCAAACCTAGCAAAATTGCTTCCAGGTTTTTTTTTGTGTGTGTGTGTGTGTGTGTGTGTTTTAGAAAGGTATACCTAAACATCTTTTTTACTTCATTACAGATCAATTTCCAAAATGTTTTTACTTTATCACACGTCCACCACATATGATAAAAGTCTCCGTCTGATTCTTTGCATTTCCAGCATGTTTTGACTCTCATTCTATACATCTGGGGATAATTGGATCTGGACTGTTTTCATTCACTAATATTCTGTAGAATTCTATCAGCTATATTTTATCTATACGATTGGAACAGATTTCAGGAACCAAAAAAGCTTTTTTTTTTTTTTTTTTTTTTTTTGCAGCCTGAGCAGGAGCAGTCACCATTAAGAAAAAGAGGCTGGAATAGAATATATGTGTGGACTGTCCATTTCTTTTTTCTTCTTCTTCTTCTTTAACTTTTCTGCTTTTCTACTATAACTTCTCACAGCTCTTAACCTAGCTCAAGGCCATCATCTGAACTAGCCAGATGTTCAACTGAGAATCAACCACAGAATCAATCATTTGAAAAATCAGACTTTAGAGCTGTCTTCCCCCAAAATGGCATCTTGACATTTTATTTTGGTGACTGCAACCTTGGTTTAAGGAGCCATTTGGTGCCTAGTTTATATATCTGGGTTCCCAACACTGCCCTCATGGTACATGTTACGGAGGCCTGACTGGTCCCAACTACAAATTGGGTGTAATCCTAGGCTGTGAAACAATCTTCCGGCAGAGATTCAGCAGGCATCCTTGGGGAAAGAGGTGTATAAGTACTTTTATAAATGAATAAATTAAATAAATAATTCCTGAACTTGTTTCATCCCCCAGTTTGTTTGTATAATCCAGAGGCCATCCTGAGATTTAAACAAATCCACAGGCATTGGGATAATCGCTACAGTATTCTCTCTCTCTCTCTCTCTCTCTCTCTCTCTCTCTCTCTCTCTCCTTTGGTCTGACTCTTTGTCTTGAGATAAATGAGCATGTAAACAGCATACAACATTATCTCTGATGGATGCAGTCCATTGTTTTGTACCACCCAATCACTTTGAACGTGCCAAAGTATCAATGAGATTACTTTACTGACTGACCTTGCATGACGCAGTGCATGTTTGCCCAGAGGAGGAGTCTGGCTGTTTTCAAAACAATAATGCGTAAATCATTTCTCACACTCCATACTCCTGTAATTGGGTTGGAAGACTGCATGGGTGGAATCTAAATTATTCTGAGCTTGAAAGCCCAACACCCAAAAAGCCCCTAATTTAAGGGGGGAAGTTATGCTCTTACAAGCTCACTCATACAAGCTTGATCATTCTCCCAAAAACATGGAAATTTTTAGTTAAAGCTTCTGCAGTCATTTTGGTTTCAGTGCTATGCACCTGGCAACAAGCTCTGCCAAATGTAGTGGAAGTGAGTTCTGTATAAGTATTCATGGGAGCGTGTTATTAATGTAACATCTCGTTCTGGTTTGAAGAGTGCTTGAAATTTTTCAGAATATTGTCTCTCTGTGTTATAGAAAGCGCTTCTGTTATTTGAATTAGCACTTTAAACCAGGTGACTTTTTAAAGAGACTTACAATAAATTGTGTGCTTGTTGTTTTTTAAATAACAACCCTATTACAATTCTTTTAACCAACTTTAAGTAAAACTAGATATTCAATCACGCTTAATCCACTCTATTTTCTCATGCATTTTACACCAGTGTGTTCCTCTTTCCCTGCCCCCTCTTTTTCTTTGCAGTGAGCTGAAGAAGAGATATAACATCACAGCCATTCCTAAACTTGTGATTGTTAAGCAAACTGGAGAAGTCATCACCGATAAAGGAAGGAAACAGATAAGGGAGCGGGGACTCAACTGCTTCCGAAACTGGCTGGAAGGGGCAGACATCTTTCAGAATTTCTGCAGCTGAACCAGTGGTGGGAATTTCAGACAAAGATAGCTTAGCTAAATCCTTTGTGTAATCGGAATTCCCACCTTCACAACTAAGCCAAGCAGAGAAATGGCTTTTTCTTTGGATGGTATCTAACCAAGTCATAACCAGGGCAGACCCATTGAAATGAATGGACGCAACTAACTGTGGTCCATTGCTTTCAATGGTTCTATTCTGAGTACAACTTAGTTGGATACCCAACTTTATTAAAAATTCTGTGTGACTGGAAGAATTAAGCATAGCTGGGTCCAATGTACTCTTCCATCTGTTTTGTATTATTTATGCTTTTATTACATAGAATATAACCAAAGCTGAAGAATTTGGTAAAGGCTAGCATTATCTAGGAAAGAGGATTTTGGCAGTTAGAAAGAGTGCCCTCCTCAATCTATGCAAGCCTGTTATTTTTACAAAGGTAAAAACTCTACAGGGAAAACTATATTTCTTGGCAAGAAGACTTTTTTGGAGTATTGGTTTAAAATTTATATTACTAAAATAAGAGAGTATTTGCTTTAATAAATCCATTTATAGCTTACTTGACTCCTTTACTGCGTACCAAATTGAAAACGAAAACTCGATGGCCTTTTATCTAATGCTTCTCTTGCTATTAGTTCATGCTTTTTTTCTCTCTAGTAATATATTTCCCTCTGGAGTTTTTTGTGTTGCTTCTTATTCCACCCTGGTCTCTTCACTGCTAACAGGTGTTGGCCTTGCAAATGCTATACAACTTGTGAATCACCGAGCCAATCACAGCCCACCAGTCATGGATGGCAGCCTGTCATGAGCTTGATAAACCTCTCTATTTTTGCTCAGTAGTGTGGGCGCCGTCAAGAGAAGAAGATGCAACCTCTGTGCTTACAGAGCAGGCTTCCTCAACCTCAGCCCTCCAGGTGTTTGGAGACTACAATTTCCATCATCCCTGACCACTGCTCCTGCTAGCTAGGGATCATGGGAGTTGTAGGCCAAAAACATCTGGAGGGCCGAGGTTTAGGAAGCCTGTTGTAGAGTCTTCACATCCACTGGGGACAAGAGCGAGAGCCACTTTGGCCAATCTAAGAGATCAGGGAGATGAATATGGAAGAGGCACTCATTACGGTCCATGGATGATGGTCTAGGGCAGGGTTATCCAACTTGGTGCCTTTCAGATGTTGTTGAACTGCCATTCCCAGCAGCCCCAGACAGCATGGCTGATGGGGAGAGACAATGGAAGCTGTACTGTGGCAACGTCTGGAGGGTGTGACATTGACCACCCCAGTCAGGTGACTTGATTCTTGCTCTGTGTGAGAGAGGTTCTGGATTAAATTCCCGGACAAGCCCAGGGAAGAAGAAGAAGAAGAAGAAGAAGAAGAAGAAGAGGAGGAGTTTGGATTTCATATCCCGCTTTATCACTACCCAAAGGAGTCTCAAAGCGGCTAACATTCTCCTTTCCCCCACAACAAACACTGTGAGGTGAGTGGGGCTGAGAGACTGCAAAGAAGTGTGACTAGCCCAAGGTCACCCAGCAGCTGCATGTGGAGGAGCGGAGACGCGAACCCGGTTCACCAGATTACGAGTCTACCGCTTTTAACCACTACACCACACTGGCGTAGGGAGAAGAGGGGCTGCAGCTTTAGGGTTGAGGGGGGCATAGTTCAGTGATTTTGCATGCCAAAGGTCTCAGATTCAATCCCAGTTACAAGGATAAAGGAGCAACGGACACAAAAGACGTTTGGCGGAGACCCAGGAGAGCCACTTCTGCATAAGGCATTTATTCCTGGAGATTGCGATGGGGCTTTCAATCCAGAATATAGACGAAGCCTGGGCATTAGAAGATGTGTGTACGACAGGATGGCACACCTGTGGCCTCTTAATTTTATGTGGCCGTCAACCTCATTTCAAAAGCCCTCTGCAAGTGGTAAGTTCAGACTTCTGCCAACACCATCTCTCCCTCTCTAGCAGCCTACTGGCTGGGGAAGAAGAGAGGCTGAGAATAGGGATAGCCTTGCCCACTTCAGATTCTGCCTCACCTGCCAACTATTATTATTATTATTATTATTATTATTATTATTATTATTATTATTATTTATCATAATTTAGTGTTTTCAGACATCTCTTGGCTATCTCTTTGTGGCAGCAACTGGCAGCTGCATCTCGCAGGCCTCAGAGTGGATACAAAATTCATTTACTGTAGTCCTTATGATACATTTCCACATATTTTCAGTCTTACATGTGACACACAGCAGCCAGGCACAACTCTCAACCTGGAGAAGTGAGTCTGCTGATGGCCGTCTTGTATCCAGTCTGGTCAGCTCACCCAATCCTATATTATTATTATTATTATTATTATTATTATTATTATTATTATTAACCGCCCTATACCCGGGGGTCTCAGGGCGGTTCACAGAATAAAATCAAGATATAAAATCACAAAAAACATAATAAAAATAAAAACAACAACCCAATAGCCCCCCCCCAAGAAAACACATTTTAAAAGGGCATAGGGTGTAAATCAGATCAACCAAACGCCTGGTTAAAAAGGAACGTTTTTGCCTGGTGCCTAAAGGTGAATAATGAAGGCACCAGGTAAACTTCCCTGGGGAGGGCATTCCACAGATGGGGAGCCACTACAGAGAAGGCCCCGTTCTTGTGTTGCCACCCTCCGGACCTCTCGAGGAGGAGGCACACGAAGAAGGGCTTCATCCCTTCCAGCCTTTGGTACGTGGCATTCAACATTATCCCAAAGCGACCCACAACAGAAAACAGGATGCCTACCCAGGTGTGCAGAATAACATGCAGTGTGGATGGAAAGAGGCCACCTGGAATCAACACCAATGGTAGAACGCTCTGTGATGTTTCCAAAGCCTACAATTAAGCTAGAGCTCTATAATTTTTCTCCCCCTTCTGTCTTTTTCCAAGGGCAATGCGAATTTGATATAGCGGAGTAAGGAATGGCCTGCCCATTTTCACCACCTTGATTTCTTTTATCACTGGTTGTCCAAGAAGCAGCTCACATTTTACAGCCTGCAAGCTGTGCCTTTGATAAGTAAAATGCCTTTAAGAGGCTCCCTCCTCTGTGCAGATATGAACCTCTGGAGGCTTAATTGATAGGGATGCGGCTTCTGGTTAGCAACAGCCATCTGTGCTGTGGGAACAAAAGGCTCATATTTCTCTTGTAAAGTTCAACTCTGATATTGTTGTTGATCAGAGGCATTACAACCAGATACTCTGCGTAACCTATAAGATACCCTTCTGCATAGAAGGATGTGCCTAGCTTTCAGGGCACCTCCAGACTTGTGGTGGTGTTTTTATGGGTGTATTCTGCACCATAGTCATTGACGCAGTAACAGTGCAGCAGTGGTGAATGTTTACTGGATCATCCACATATCATTTTTCTTTATTAGCTGTTCTGTGGTGCTTCTCCAGTGCTACTGCAACATCTCCAGCTGGAGGGGTGCTCCTGGGCTATAATGCAAGAAAAAGGACAAAACCCAAAACCAAACACCCACAAACATATTTTTTTTTAAAAAAATATATATTATTATTGCAAAACAGCTTACATGAAACAACACAGACAAACAAAACAAAAAAGAACAGTACATCAGTAACAACTACACACACACTAACAACAATTTTTAAAACTTCATACACATTTTGTCCGTATAGTAAAAGGTCCGTATAGTAAAAGCTACGGTTTTCCCAGTAGTGATGTATGGAAGTGAGAGCTGGACCATAAAGAAGGCTGATCGCCGAAGAATTGACGCTTTTGAATTATGGTGCTGGAGGAGACTCTTGAGAGTCCCATGGACTGCAAGAAGATAAAACGCATCCATTCTTAAGGAAATCAGCCCTGAGTGCTCACTGGAAGGACAGATCCTGAAGCTGAGGCTCCAATACTTTGGCCACCTCATGAGAAGAGAAGACTCCCTGGAAAAGACCCTGATGCTGGGAAAGATGGAGGGCACAAGGAGAAGGGGACAACAGAGGACAAGATGGTTAGACAGTATTCTCGAAGCTACAAACATGAGTCTGACCAAACTGCGGGTGGCAGTGGAAGACAGAAGTGCCTGGCGTGCTCTGGTCCATGGGGTCACAAAGAGTCGGACACGACTGAACGACTAAACAACAACAACAACAACAACAACACATTTTGGACTTCCGATTCACCTTATTGTGCTTTTTACATATTCTTAGCCTATAAGCCAGGGATTAGCAAACTTTTTCAACAGGGGGCCGGTCCACTGTCCCTAAGACCTTGTTGGGGGGTTGGACTATATTTTGGGGGGGAGGGGGGAAGAACGAATTCCTATGCCCCACAAATAACCCAGAGATGCATTTTAATTAAAAGGGCACATTCTACTCATGTAAAAACACACTGATTCCCGGACCATCCATGGGCCGGATTGAGAAGGCGATTGGGTCAGATCTGGCCCCTGGGCCTTAGTTTGCCTACCCATCGACTAGCTGCTCCATCTCCTCATTGTTTTCAAGACAGGGCAGGTGAACAGACGGTGACTCCAGAGAGTCCAGAGAGACTCCAGAGAGAATGGCAGTGGCAGGGTAAATCATGGTTGCATGAACACCATACATTTAAAGTACATGAGTTTCCCCAAAGAATCCTTGGATCTGTACAGTAGTTTATTAAGAGTGCTGGGAATTGTATCTCTCTGAGGGATAACCTGCAGTTCCCAAGAGTCTTTTTGGGGGGGAGGGGGACGTCTGATTTAAATATACTTTGAATGTATGTTGTGTATGCAACCAGGACACATTATGGAGGAGGTCCTGTGTTCTGTGGCTTCTTGGGGTCTGCAATAATGTGCATTTTTGTCTCTAGCTTTTGGAAGAAAACCGTTTTTAAATATTAGTGGTGGTGATGGCAGGAACAGTAAAGGTGTAATTTCTAGAGCTGATTGTGTCAAAGCACTCAATCTGAGAAGAAAATTCTCTTGGCTGTCTGCTGGGTTTTGAAAAAACTATATATTATTATTTGCAATCATTGTAGCTTCAGCTTGCTCATATTGCTTTTATTAATTTGCAGGATGGCATTAAAGAAGGTCAGTTCAGACAGATGTTTGTACTGAGCAAGTTCAAGCTGAGGCTTTCCTGTAGTCTGGGGGTGTGTGGGTTGCTGCAGATTTTCTGCTGTCGACTGCTATGAAGAAAATATACAGATCCTTGAATCCTCCTCACAGAAGGATTTATTGTCGTCATCTTTCTCCTTATTTTACTATGCAGTATATTTAACATAAGCGTCTCAGACATAAAACATGCTTTATGATTGGGTTTTTTTGGCTTTCGGAAACGAGGGGCATATTTTAGAACTCTAAAATCCAGAGTGAAGAGGTTGCTATGGAAAACAGCCAGAAGGTGAAGCACAGCATGCTGTTTCTGTGTCATAGAAATGTTAAATTATTTCGGACAGGTAGCCAAGCTTTGGTCTGAAGCCAAGTCAAACTGAAGTCCCGGAGCCCCTTAAGAGACTAGCATTTTTATTGTGGCATATAGCACAATAAAATTGCTAGTCTTGAAAGTGCCACTGGCTGCTGTATTTTTGTTCTTAAATGATGGCATTCCTATGCGCAGAGGTGTGTATAGATGCTAGGAGAGGGTATATTTTTAAGATATTATCTTTTCTTCTGCACGTTTGTGAGCTCAGCAGAGTGTATCCATTGCAGCTTGAAAGGGAAGCTTGTGTAGGTTAGTTTTAGCCTTTTAATTTAAGTAATCCAGGGTGCTTTAAGGCAGACTGGATTTCTCTGCTATTTTCCCCTTTCCTCCCACTTCAAACAATAATCACACAAACAGTCTTGTAAAGGTAAAAATAACATTTACTCATCTCAGAGTTTCAAATGGTAATTCCATTACAAAGACATACTTAAGGCTAGCTTAAGAGGGTGTCTGAACAATGGAGCTCAGGCGTGCAGATTTTTCTCACGTTTCTGGCTTGGCAATGAGATGAAGAAGAGTGAAGAGAGTCAAACGAGGATGTGCCCAGGCAGGTAAGGAGAATATATACATGGCTATGCCCTCTCCCCGTCAGGGCACAGTGGGAGTGACTCTCACAGAATTCTAGCAAACTTACTGGAAAACTGCGAGCTTCACCTCCTATCATGTGCCCATCTAGCAAACAATGAATCATTGGTTTGACTGCCCTTTGACTACCGCACACTATGTGAGCCCTCCATTGGTTGGCAGTTCATTTCTGGGTCTAATTTAAAGTGCTCATGCTAGTGTTTAAAGAACTATGGGCTTTGAAGATGCTCAAACTCAGGATGAAAGGGAGAAACATGCTAAGAGGAAGGCATGCTTGGCAAACCCTCACCGTGATCAACTTCCGCCCGGAAACCTAAGTCCCCTCTGTGGAAGGACGTGTGGATCCAGAATTGGCCTCCAGAGTCACTTACGGACTCACTGTCAAAACTGTGTTTATGGAAGACTATCTTAATCAGCGAAAGGCTGGGCTGGATGAATCCCAAGCCGGAATTAAGATTGCCGGAAGAAATATCAACAACCTCAGATATGCAGATGACACAACCTTGATGGCAGAAAGTGAGGAGGAATTAAATAAACTTTCAATGAGGGTGAAAGAGGAGAGTGCAAAATATGGTCTGAAGCACAACATCAAAAAAACTAAGATCATGGCCCCTGGGCCCATCACCTCCTGGCAAATAGAAGGGGAAGAAATGGAGGCAGTGAGAGATTTTACCATATTTTTCGCCCTATAAGACACACTTTTTCCCCTCCAAAAATGAAGGGGAAATCTCTGTGTGTCCTGTAGGGCGAATGCAGGCTTTCGCTGAAGCTTGGAGAGCGAGAGGGGTCGGTGCGCACCGACCCCTCTCGCTCCCCAGGCTTCAGGAAGCTATCAGCAAGCCTGGCGAGCCCGCAGGAGTTCCCGCAGGACTCCCTAGGCTGCGGATAGCAGCCTGCTGCCCAGAGCGCGGGGCGCGCTGAAGCAGAGCGCCCCGCGCTTCGGGCAGATATCCGCAGCCTCCAGATCAGTCACACTGCTGAGCATCATAGTCACATGGGATTATTGCTGAGCTGCTATTTGACACCAGCATTTTAATGGGCACAATCAAGTTGACGGCAAAGCTGTTAAACCAGTATTTTTAATGGCAGAAAGGAGAGGCATCCAGCAGGCAATTCAGAGCAAAACCAACTCTGGGCCAAATTACACAATATAGGGAAGCAGCCTACTGCCCGGAGCGCAGGGCGCGCTGAAGCCGCGGCTGGGGGGGATAATTTCCCCCCTTTATTTCCCCCCCAAAAAACTAGGTGCGTCCTATAAAGCAAAAAATACGGTACTTTCTTGAGCTCCATGATCACTGCAGATGGTGACAGCAGTCACGAAATTAAAAGATTCCTTGGGAGAAAAGTAATGACAAACCGAGACAGCATCTTAAAAAGCAGAGACATCACCTTGCCAACAAAGGTCTGTATAGTGAAAGCTATGGTTTTCCCAGTAGTGATGTATGGAAGTGAGAGCTGGACCATAAAGAAGGCTGATCGCTGAAGAATTGATGCTTTTGAATTATGGTGCTGGAGCAGACTCTTGAGAGTCCCACGGACTGCAAGAAGATCAAACCGATCCATTCTGAAGGAAATCAGCCCTGAGTGCTCACTGGAAGGACAGATCCTGAAGCTGAGGCTCCAATACTTTGGCCACGTCATGAGAAGAGAAGACTCCCTGGAAAAGACCCTGATGTTGGGAAAGATTGAGGGCACAAGGAGAAGGGGACGACAGAGGACGAGATAGTTGGACAGTGTTCTCGAAGCTACCAGCATGAGTTTGACCAAACTGCGGGAGGCAGTGGAAGACAGGAGTGCCTGGCGTGCTCTGGTCCATGGGGTCACGAAGAGTCGGACACGACTAAACGACTAAACAACAAATCTTACTCAGCTATGAGTGATTGCCGAAGAAGAAGACGAAGATATGATTGAGGTCCCCAAATATCTCTAATAATGCAATCTTTCCCTAAGGACCCTCTTGGGTGTTAAGATGGGCAGAGGGGGCACTCTTTGCAGCTCCATCAACCTCAGAAGCTCAGGGGTGGTGGCCTAGGAGAGCACATCCTCTGTAGCAGCCCCTACGTTGTGGAATTCCCACCACACAGAAATGCTTCTGGAATGTTCATGAAAAGTTCCTGATGTGTACTGAAGATGCACCTCTACCTTGGCCTTTGAGATATGTGTTAGCAGGACCCGCCCTATTCCCGTGACTGTAATTTGTTTTAACTTGAATTTTAAATCGCTGTAAGCCACCACCCTCGGACCTGCTGGTGGAGGGTAAGTAAACACAAACAAACAAACATGCAAAAATAGGTGCTGAAACTCCAAAGGAGCAGAAAAGACTATGTATGTGACCATGGCGGTGTGGATGTTTTTGGCCCAGAGATGGAAAGAAGATAAAGTCCCTACCAGAGAAGAATAGCAGATTAAATGGACGGACCATGCCGAAATGGCTAAAGTGAGTGGAAGAATCAGAAATCAGGAATTTTAATAAGGAATGGGGAAAATTTATAACTTCTCTTAAAGACCATTGTAAACAGTTAAAATCGTTAGGAGGACTAGAACAGGCATAGGCAAACTCTGGCCTTCCAGATGTTGGGGACTACAGTTCCCATAACCCCTAGCTAACAGGACCAGTTGTCAGGGATGATGGGAATTGTCGTCCCAAACATCTGGAGGGCCGGAGTTTGCCTGTGCCTGGACTAGAAAATCACTTGTAATTTAATGGTGGACACAATGGAGATGAGAAAGCATTGGATTTTCATAAAAGATGCGGGAGGAAATGATTCATAATAGGACCCACAAAGGGGAGATTGGAAGTCTAGGAGATTCCTTGGACTCTTGTTTTTATATTTAAGTTTTGATATATGACTGTAAATTTTTAATCTGAAAAACCAAATAACTAAATTAAACCAACCAACCAACAAACAAACTATTAATAATGTGATTGGTTCTCAGCTCAGCCTTCTGAGCTGAATGGCTTCGGGCATTATATAAACTTCCTGGGTCAGCTCAGCCCTTGGCCTTGACCTGTCACTGTCTACAAGGTAGTGCTGCCAGAAGATTAAAAGAGATCAGTGGTAGAGAGCCGTGGGTCTTCGAGAACACATTCGAGATAATGTTGCCTGTCTGATTTCTGCATTTCCTGTTCATTCTACAGCATGGAAATATAAAAAATTGTCCAGTAGCACCTTAGAGTCCAACAAAGTTTGTTCTTGGTATAAGCTTTCGTGTGCATGCACACTTCTTCAGATACACTGAAACAGACGTCACCAGACCCTTATATATAGTGGGAGGGTGGGGTGGGGGTTTTCTTAGGAGAATAGTAGGAGATGGGTGATTGACTCAATGGGTATGGTAAACCTGTTGACGACTGTTAACGACTGCAATTAGTCCTACAGGAAACAGCAGACAATTGTATGCAGACAATTAGCACATGTAATGAGACAGGAATCCAATATCTCTATTCAGACCAGGTCTCGCCATAGTTTTCAGTTTTGTAGTAAGTTGTAATTCAGCAACTTCTCTTTCAAGTCTGTTTCTGAAATCCTACAACATTGTTATAAGAGCTGTTCGACAGTGGAATTTGCTGTCAAGGAGTGTGGTGGAGTCTTCTTCTTTGGATGTCTTTACGCAGAGGCTTGACAACCATATGTCAGGAGTGCTCTGATGGTGTTTCCTGCTTGGCAGGGGGTTGGACTCGATGGCCCTTGTGGTCTTTTCCAACTCTATGATTCTATGATTCTATGATTCTATGATTCTATGATTCTATGTTTGTGAATAGTTCATAAACCTACGCAGAACAGCACTGGGGTAACTTCAGGCAGTGGAGAGTCTTACAAGGAAATCAACATCTCCCCCCCAAAGAAGCGAGTTTTTTGGGTTTGGGGGTTGTTGTTTTTTAAATGCATCATTACAATAAATATGCAAACTGTAAATATTGCAGAGAGAATTCCGTCTCGAGGACTATTCTCTCTTGTTGTGTGAACTGATTTAACTGTTGAGGGAATACGCAGGGCTCTGTTAGTTATTGAGGAGCATTCACTTGAGACTCTGTTTCTTCAAGGATCACAAAACAGATGATTTTAATCTCCGGAGGCAGGCTCTTTAAACAGCAAATGCTTCTCTTCAGCTAATGTAAAGATTTTCACTGGGGTCAGCAATCATCAAGTTTTTTGTTTTGTTTTTCCTCTTACTTCTCAGTATTTGCTTTTCTTTTAAGCCTTGTCATAGTGCCAGTCCCTTCAAGCTTGTACAGCCTTTGCCAGCACAGAAACTTACCGTACTTTAGATCACTGGGCAAAGGATTAGGATGCTACCATGACAGTCAATTCTGTGAAAATAATACTGGGGGCAGAGGATCCCCATCACT
Organism: Podarcis tiliguerta; assembly: GCF_965153285.1. Classification (NCBI taxonomy): domain Eukaryota; kingdom Metazoa; phylum Chordata; class Lepidosauria; order Squamata; family Lacertidae; genus Podarcis; species Podarcis tiliguerta. The sequence continues at coordinate 73,647 of NW_028148687.1, read as the reverse complement.
GCAGAGGATTACAGGTGAAATCAGGTTCTTCCCATCTGTTGGGGGGGGCTATTACTTTGAAATCCATTAAAAGACACCTCATTCCACACACACATCTCCCCCAAAAACACACCTTTGAATTTCCAGAGAGGATAAGAAAGTGAAACACAGCTGTCACAGACAGGTTTGTCAGATCGAAAAGAGCCCACCAATGGGCACACAGCTGAAAGAGTCCACAGAAGCCTTTGAAGTTCAAAGTTGGCATCGTTTCTTTCAAGATAAATGTTCTAGGGGTAACAGATTATTATTTCCAGATGTCCTGCTAATTAACCTGAGGAAAAAACTGTGAGGCAATTACTAATTTGAGCATGCAGAACTGTCCAACTGGAGACGGTAATTGGATATGGAAATTTGTTACCTAGAAACATCGGTAATTAATACATGTAAATCTGCATCTGTGGAAAAGCAGGATCACAAGCAAAAAGGGAGAACGTTCTAGCGTTGTCAACAATCCCTCTTCACAATATATGTACAATCATGCATGCACAAACCCTGCTGTGTTCAGTTGCTGTTCAGTCGCTTTAATCTCCCATTTTAGCCTGCCATTTTTATTGTTAGTGAGGTCGGGGCTTAGGGATTTTTTCAAAAAAATCTTTTTCCGCCGGTTAAGTTATTGAGGGCTGATTTCTTGTCCTGTGATAAAAAGCCTTCTGTTTCGACCGCCAAACCTTTCAGGGGAGCATTTGCAACCGTTTGGCACCATTTTGGAGTGAATTGCCAAAAGTCAGATTTTTGCTGAAATTGTGACCGCGGGGCTTAGGGATTTTTTCAAAAAAATCTTTTTCCGCCAGTTAAGTTGTTGAGGGCTGATTTCTTGTCCTGTGATAAAAAGCCTTCTGTTTCGACCGCCAAACCTTTCAGGGGAGCATTTGCAAGCGTTTCGCAACATTTTTGAGTGAAGTGGAGAAAGTCAGATTTTTGCTGAAATTGTGACCCCGGGGCTTAGGGATTTTTTCAAAAAAATCTTTTTCTGCCGGTTAAGTTGTTGTGGGCTGATTTCTTGTCCTGTGATAAAAAGCCTTCTGTTTCGAGAGCCAAACCTTTCAGGGGAGCATTTGCAAGTGTTTGGCATCATTTTTGTGTGAATTGCCAAAAGTCAGATTTTGGCTGAAATTGTGACCCCGGGGCTTAGGGATTTTTTCAAAAAAATCTTTTTCTGCAGGTTAAGTTGTTGTGGGCTGATTTCTTGTCCTGTGATAAAAAGCCTTCTGTTTCGACCGCCAAACCTTTCAGGGGAACATTTGCAAGCGATTGGCATCATTTTTGAGTGAATTGCCAAAAGTCAGATTTTTGCTGAAATTGTGACCGCGGGGCTTAGGGATTTTTTTCAAAAAAATCTTTTTCTGCAGGTTAAGTTGTTGAGGGCTGATTTCTTGTCCTGTGATAAAAGGCCTTCTGTTTCGACCGCCAAACCTTTCAGGGGAGCATTTGCAAGCGTTTGGCATCATTTTTGAGTGAATTGGAGAAAGTAAGATTTTTGCTGAAATTGTGACCCCGGGGCTTACGGATTTTTTCAAAAAAATCTTTTTCTGCAGGTTAAGTTGTTGAGGGCTGATTTCTTGTCCTGTGATAAAAAGCCTTCTGTTTTGACCGCCAAACCTTTCAGGGGAGCATTTGCAAGCGTTTGGCATCATTTTTGCGTGAATTGGAGAAAGTCACATTTTTGCTGAAATTGTGACCTCGGGGCTTAGGGATTTTTTCAAAAAATCTTTTTCCGGCCGTTAAGTTGTTGAGGGCTGATTTCTTGTCCTGTGATAAAAAGCCTTCTGTTTTGACCGCCAAACCTTTCAGGAGAGCATTTGCAAGCGTTTGGCATCATTTTTGAGTGAATTGCCAAAAGTCAGATTTTTGCTGAAATTGTGACCCCGGGGCTTAGGGATTTTTTCAAAAAAATCTTTTTCTGCCGGTTAAGTTGTTGAGGGCTGATTTCTTGTCCTGTGATAAAAAGCCTTCTGTTTCGACCGCCAAACCTTTCAGGGGAGCATTTGCAAGCGTTTGGCTTCATTTTTGAGTGAATTGGAGAAAGTCACATTTTGGCTGAAATTGTGACCCCGGGGCTTAGGGATTTTTTCAAAAAAATCTTTTTCTGCAGGTTAAGTTGTTGAGGGCTGATTTCTTGTCCTGTGATAAAAAGCCTTCTGTTTCGACCGCCAAACCTTTCAGGGGAGCATTTGCAAGCGTTTGGCATCATTTTTGAGTGAATTGCCAAAAGTCAGATTTTTGCTGAAATTGTGACCCCGGGGCTTAGGGATTTTTTCAAAAAAATCTTTTTCCGGCGGTTAAGTTGTTGAGGGCTGATTTCTTGTCCTGTGATAAAAAGCCTTCTGTTTCGATCGCCAAACCTTTCAGGGGAGCATTTGCAAGCGTTTGGCATCATTTTTGAGTGAATTGGAGAAAGTCACATTTTGGCTGAAATTGTGACCCCGGGGCTTAGGGATTTTTTCAAAAAAATCTTTTTCCGGCGGTTAAGTTGTTGAGGGCTGATTTCTTGTCCTGTGATAAAAAGGCTTCTGTTTTGACCACCGCCAAACCTTTCAGGGGAGCATTTGCAACCGTTTGGCACCATTTTGGAGTGAATTGCCAAAAGTCAGATTTTTGCTGAAATTGTGACCGCGGGGCTTAGGGATTTTTTCAAAAAAATCTTTTTCCGCCAGTTAAGTTGTTGAGGGCTGATTTCTTGTCCTGTGATAAAAAGCCTTCTGTTTCGACCGCCAAACCTTTCAGGGGAGCATTTGCAAGCGTTTCGCAACATTTTTGAGTGAAGTGGAGAAAGTCAGATTTTTGCTGAAATTGTGACCCCGGGGCTTAGGGATTTTTTCAAAAAAATCTTTTTCTGCCGGTTAAGTTGTTGTGGGCTGATTTCTTGTCCTGTGATAAAAAGCCTTCTGTTTCGACAGCCAAACCTTTCAGGGGAGCATTTGCAAGCGTTTGGCATCATTTTTGAGTGAATTGGAGAAAGTCACATTTTGGCTGAAATTGTGACCCCGGGGCTTAGGGATTTTTTCAAAAAAATCTTTTTCTGCAGGTTAAGTTGTTGAGGGCTGATTTCTTGTCCTGTGATAAAAAGCCTTCTGTTTTGACCGCCAAACCTTTCAGGGGAGCATTTGCAAGCGTTTGGCATCATTTTTGCGTGAATTGCCAAAAGTCAGATTTTTGCTTAGGGATTTTTTCAAAAAAATCTTTTTCTGCAGGTTAAGTTGTTGAGGGCTGATTTCTTGTCCTGTGATAAAAAGCCTTCTGTTTCGACCGCCAAACCTTTCAGGGGAGCATTTGCAAGAGTTTGGCATCATTTTTGCGTGAATTGCCAAAAGTCAGATTTTTGCTGAAATTGTGACCCCGGGGCTTAGGGATTTTTTCCAAAAAATCTTTTTCCGGCGGTTAAGTTGTTGAGGGCTGATTTCTTGTCCTGTGATAAAAAGCCTTCTGTTTTGACCGCCAAACCTTTCAGGGGAGCATTTGCAACTGTTTGGCACCATTTTTGAGTGAATTGCCAAAAGTCAGATTTTTGCTGAAATTGTGACCCCGGGGCTTAGGGATTTTTTCAAAAAAATCTTTTTCCGCCAGTTAAGTTGTTGAGGGCTGATTTCTTGTCCTGTGATAAAAAGCCTTCTGTTTCGACCGCCAAACCTTTCAGGGGAGCATTTGCAAGCGTTTCGCAACATTTTTGAGTGAAGTGGAGAAAGTCAGATTTTTGCTGAAATTGTGACCCCGGGGCTTAGGGATTTTTTCAAAAAAATCTTTTTCTGCCGGTTAAGTTGTTGTGGGCTGATTTCTTGTCCTGTGATAAAAAGCCTTCTGTTTTGACCGCCAAACCTTTCAGGGGAGCATTTGCAAGCGTTTGGCATCATTTTTGAGTGAATTGCCAAAAGTCAGATTTTTGCTGAAATTGTGACCCCGGGGCTTAGGGATTTTTTCAAAAAATCTTTTTCTGCAGGTTAAGTTGTTGAGGGCTGATTTCTTGTCCTGTGATAAAAAGCCTTCTGTTTCGACCGCCAAACCTTTCAGGGGAGCATTTGCAAGCGTTTGGCATCATTTTTGCGTGAATTGCCAAAAGTCAGATTTTTGCTGAAATTGTGACCCCGGGGCTTAGGGATTTTTTCAAAAAATCTTTTTCCGGCCGTTAAGTTGTTGAGGGCTGATTTCTTGTCCTGTGATAAAAAGCCTTCTGTGTTGACCGCCAAACCTTTCAGGGGAGCATTTGCAAGCGTTTGGCACCATTTTTGAGTGAATTGGAGAAAGTAAGATTTTTGCTGAAATTGTGACCCCGGGGCTTAGGGATTTTTTCAAAAAATCTTTTTCCGGCCGTTAAGTTGTTGAGGGCTGATTTCTTGTCCTGTGATAAAAAGCCTTCTGTGTTGACCGCCAAACATTTCAGGGGAGCATTTGCAAGCCTTTCGCATCATTTTTGCGTGAATTGCCAAAAGTCAGATTTTTGCTGAAATTGTGACCCCGGGGCTTAGGGATTTTTTCAAAAAAATCTTTTTCTGCAGGTTAAGTTGTTGAGGGCTGATTTCTTGTCCTGTGATAAAAAGCCTTCTGTTTCAACCGCCAAACCTTTCAGGGGAGCATTTGCAAGCGTTTGGCATCATTTTTGAGTGAATTGGAGAAAGTCACATTTTGGCTGAAATTGTGACCCCGGGGCTTAGGGATTTTTTCAAAAAATCTTTTTCTGCAGGTTAAGTTGTTGAGGGCTGATTTCTTGTCCTGTGATAAAAAGCCTTCTGTTTCAACCGCCAAACCTTTCAGGGGAGCATTTGCAAGCGTTTGGCTTCATTTTTGAGTGAATTGGAGAAAGTCACATTTTGGCTGAAATTGTGACCCCGGGGCTTAGGGATTTTTTCAAAAAAATCTTTTTCTGCAGGTTAAGTTGTTGAGGGCTGATTTCTTGTCCTGTGATAAAAAGCCTTCTGTTTCGACCGCCAAACCTTTCAGGGGAGCATTTGCAAGCGTTTGGCATCATTTTTGAGTGAATTGCCAAAAGTCAGATTTTTGCTGAAATTGTGACCCCGGGGCTTAGGGATTTTTTCAAAAAAATCTTTTTCCGGCGGTTAAGTTGTTGAGGGCTGATTTCTTGTCCTGTGATAAAAAGCCTTCTGTTTCGATCGCCAAACCTTTCAGGGGAGCATTTGCAAGCGTTTGGCATCATTTTTGAGTGAATTGGAGAAAGTCACATTTTGGCTGAAATTGTGACCCCGGGGCTTAGGGATTTTTTCAAAAAAATCTTTTTCCGGCGGTTAAGTTGTTGAGGGCTGATTTCTTGTCCTGTGATAAAAAGGCTTCTGTTTTGACCGCCAAACCTTTCAGGGGAGCATTTGCAACCGTTTGGCACCATTTTGGAGTGAATTGCCAAAAGTCAGATTTTTGCTGAAATTGTGACCGCGGGGCTTAGGGATTTTTTTCAAAAAAATCTTTTTCTGCAGGTTAAGTTGTTGAGGGCTGATTTCTTGTCCTGTGATAAAAGGCCTTCTGTTTCGACCGCCAAACCTTTCAGGGGAGCATTTGCAAGCGTTTGGCATCATTTTTGAGTGAATTGGAGAAAGTAAGATTTTTGCTGAAATTGTGACCCCGGGGCTTACGGATTTTTTCAAAAAAATCTTTTTCTGCAGGTTAAGTTGTTGAGGGCTGATTTCTTGTCCTGTGATAAAAAGCCTTCTGTTTTGACCGCCAAACCTTTCAGGGGAGCATTTGCAAGCGTTTGGCATCATTTTTGCGTGAATTGGAGAAAGTCACATTTTTGCTGAAATTGTGACCTCGGGGCTTAGGGATTTTTTCAAAAAATCTTTTTCCGGCCGTTAAGTTGTTGAGGGCTGATTTCTTGTCCTGTGATAAAAAGCCTTCTGTTTTGACCGCCAAACCTTTCAGGAGAGCATTTGCAAGCGTTTGGCATCATTTTTGAGTGAATTGCCAAAAGTCAGATTTTTGCTGAAATTGTGACCCCGGGGCTTAGGGATTTTTTCAAAAAAATCTTTTTCTGCCGGTTAAGTTGTTGAGGGCTGATTTCTTGTCCTGTGATAAAAAGCCTTCTGTTTCGACCGCCAAACCTTTCAGGGGAGCATTTGCAAGCGTTTGGCTTCATTTTTGAGTGAATTGGAGAAAGTCACATTTTGGCTGAAATTGTGACCCCGGGGCTTAGGGATTTTTTCAAAAAAATCTTTTTCTGCAGGTTAAGTTGTTGAGGGCTGATTTCTTGTCCTGTGATAAAAAGCCTTCTGTTTCGACCGCCAAACCTTTCAGGGGAGCATTTGCAAGCGTTTGGCATCATTTTTGAGTGAATTGCCAAAAGTCAGATTTTTGCTGAAATTGTGACCCCGGGGCTTAGGGATTTTTTCAAAAAAATCTTTTTCCGGCGGTTAAGTTGTTGAGGGCTGATTTCTTGTCCTGTGATAAAAAGCCTTCTGTTTCGATCGCCAAACCTTTCAGGGGAGCATTTGCAAGCGTTTGGCATCATTTTTGAGTGAATTGGAGAAAGTCACATTTTGGCTGAAATTGTGACCCCGGGGCTTAGGGATTTTTTCAAAAAAATCTTTTTCCGGCGGTTAAGTTGTTGAGGGCTGATTTCTTGTCCTGTGATAAAAAGGCTTCTGTTTTGACCGCCAAACCTTTCAGGGGAGCATTTGCAACCGTTTGGCACCATTTTGGAGTGAATTGCCAAAAGTCAGATTTTTGCTGAAATTGTGACCGCGGGGCTTAGGGATTTTTTCAAAAAAATCTTTTTCCGCCAGTTAAGTTGTTGAGGGCTGATTTCTTGTCCTGTGATAAAAAGCCTTCTGTTTCGACCGCCAAACCTTTCAGGGGAGCATTTGCAAGCGTTTCGCAACATTTTTGAGTGAAGTGGAGAAAGTCAGATTTTTGCTGAAATTGTGACCCCGGGGCTTAGGGATTTTTTCAAAAAAATCTTTTTCTGCCGGTTAAGTTGTTGTGGGCTGATTTCTTGTCCTGTGATAAAAAGCCTTCTGTTTCGACAGCCAAACCTTTCAGGGGAGCATTTGCAAGCGTTTGGCATCATTTTTGAGTGAATTGGAGAAAGTCACATTTTGGCTGAAATTGTGACCCCGGGGCTTAGGGATTTTTTCAAAAAAATCTTTTTCTGCAGGTTAAGTTGTTGAGGGCTGATTTCTTGTCCTGTGATAAAAAGCCTTCTGTTTTGACCGCCAAACCTTTCAGGGGAGCATTTGCAAGCGTTTGGCATCATTTTTGCGTGAATTGCCAAAAGTCAGATTTTTGCTTAGGGATTTTTTCAAAAAAATCTTTTTCTGCAGGTTAAGTTGTTGAGGGCTGATTTCTTGTCCTGTGATAAAAAGCCTTCTGTTTCGATTGCCAAACCTTTCAGGGGAGCATTTGCAAGAGTTTGGCATCATTTTTGCGTGAATTGCCAAAAGTCAGATTTTTGCTGAAATTGTGACCCCGGGGCTTAGGGATTTTTTCCAAAAAATCTTTTTCCGGCGGTTAAGTTGTTGAGGGCTGATTTCTTGTCCTGTGATAAAAAGCCTTCTGTTTTGACCGCCAAACCTTTCAGGGGAGCATTTGCAACTGTTTGGCACCATTTTTGAGTGAATTGCCAAAAGTCAGATTTTTGCTGAAATTGTGACCCCGGGGCTTAGGGATTTTTTCAAAAAAATCTTTTTCCGCCAGTTAAGTTGTTGAGGGCTGATTTCTTGTCCTGTGATAAAAAGCCTTCTGTTTCGACCGCCAAACCTTTCAGGGGAGCATTTGCAAGCGTTTCGCAACATTTTTGAGTGAAGTGGAGAAAGTCAGATTTTTGCTGAAATTGTGACCCCGGGGCTTAGGGATTTTTTCAAAAAAATCTTTTTCTGCCGGTTAAGTTGTTGTGGGCTGATTTCTTGTCCTGTGATAAAAAGCCTTCTGTTTTGACCGCCAAACCTTTCAGGGGAGCATTTGCAAGCGTTTGGCATCATTTTTGAGTGAATTGCCAAAAGTCAGATTTTTGCTGAAATTGTGACCCCGGGGCTTAGGGATTTTTTCAAAAAATCTTTTTCTGCAGGTTAAGTTGTTGAGGGCTGATTTCTTGTCCTGTGATAAAAAGCCTTCTGTTTCGACCGCCAAACCTTTCAGGGGAGCATTTGCAAGCGTTTGGCATCATTTTTGCGTGAATTGCCAAAAGTCAGATTTTTGCTGAAATTGTGACCCCGGGGCTTAGGGATTTTTTCAAAAAATCTTTTTCCGGCCGTTAAGTTGTTGAGGGCTGATTTCTTGTCCTGTGATAAAAAGCCTTCTGTGTTGACCGCCAAACCTTTCAGGGGAGCATTTGCAAGCGTTTGGCACCATTTTTGAGTGAATTGGAGAAAGTAAGATTTTTGCTGAAATTGTGACCCCGGGGCTTAGGGATTTTTTCAAAAAATCTTTTTCCGGCCGTTAAGTTGTTGAGGGCTGATTTCTTGTCCTGTGATAAAAAGCCTTCTGTGTTGACCGCCAAACATTTCAGGGGAGCATTTGCAAGCCTTTCGCATCATTTTTGCGTGAATTGCCAAAAGTCAGATTTTTGCTGAAATTGTGACCCCGGGGCTTAGGGATTTTTTCAAAAAAATCTTTTTCTGCAGGTTAAGTTGTTGAGGGCTGATTTCTTGTCCTGTGATAAAAAGCCTTCTGTTTCAACCGCCAAACCTTTCAGGGGAGCATTTGCAAGCGTTTGGCATCATTTTTGAGTGAATTGGAGAAAGTCACATTTTGGCTGAAATTGTGACCCCGGGGCTTAGGGATTTTTTCAAAAAATCTTTTTCTGCAGGTTAAGTTGTTGAGGGCTGATTTCTTGTCCTGTGATAAAAAGCCTTCTGTTTCAACCGCCAAACCTTTCAGGGGAGCATTTGCAAGCGTTTGGCTTCATTTTTGAGTGAATTGGAGAAAGTCACATTTTGGCTGAAATTGTGACCCCGGGGCTTAGGGATTTTTTCAAAAAAATCTTTTTCTGCAGGTTAAGTTGTTGAGGGCTGATTTCTTGTCCTGTGATAAAAAGCCTTCTGTTTCGACCGCCAAACCTTTCAGGGGAGCATTTGCAAGCGTTTGGCATCATTTTTGAGTGAATTGCCAAAAGTCAGATTTTTGCTGAAATTGTGACCCCGGGGCTTAGGGATTTTTTCAAAAAAATCTTTTTCCGGCGGTTAAGTTGTTGAGGGCTGATTTCTTGTCCTGTGATAAAAAGCCTTCTGTTTCGATCGCCAAACCTTTCAGGGGAGCATTTGCAAGCGTTTGGCATCATTTTTGAGTGAATTGGAGAAAGTCACATTTTGGCTGAAATTGTGACCCCGGGGCTTAGGGATTTTTTCAAAAAAATCTTTTTCCGGCGGTTAAGTTGTTGAGGGCTGATTTCTTGTCCTGTGATAAAAAGGCTTCTGTTTTGACCGCCAAACCTTTCAGGGGAGCATTTGCAACCGTTTGGCACCATTTTGGAGTGAATTGCCAAAAGTCAGATTTTTGCTGAAATTGTGACCGCGGGGCTTAGGGATTTTTTCAAAAAAATCTTTTTCCGCCAGTTAAGTTGTTGAGGGCTGATTTCTTGTCCTGTGATAAAAAGCCTTCTGTTTCGACCGCCAAACCTTTCAGGGGAGCATTTGCAAGCGTTTCGCAACATTTTTGAGTGAAGTGGAGAAAGTCAGATTTTTGCTGAAATTGTGACCCCGGGGCTTAGGGATTTTTTCAAAAAAATCTTTTTCTGCCGGTTAAGTTGTTGTGGGCTGATTTCTTGTCCTGTGATAAAAAGCCTTCTGTTTCGACAGCCAAACCTTTCAGGGGAGCATTTGCAAGCGTTTGGCATCATTTTTGAGTGAATTGGAGAAAGTCACATTTTGGCTGAAATTGTGACCCCGGGGCTTAGGGATTTTTTCAAAAAAATCTTTTTCTGCAGGTTAAGTTGTTGAGGGCTGATTTCTTGTCCTGTGATAAAAAGCCTTCTGTTTTGACCGCCAAACCTTTCAGGGGAGCATTTGCAAGCGTTTGGCATCATTTTTGCGTGAATTGCCAAAAGTCAGATTTTTGCTTAGGGATTTTTTCAAAAAAATCTTTTTCTGCAGGTTAAGTTGTTGAGGGCTGATTTCTTGTCCTGTGATAAAAAGCCTTCTGTTTCGACCGCCAAACCTTTCAGGGGAGCATTTGCAAGAGTTTGGCATCATTTTTGCGTGAATTGCCAAAAGTCAGATTTTTGCTGAAATTGTGACCCCGGGGCTTAGGGATTTTTTCCAAAAAATCTTTTTCCGGCGGTTAAGTTGTTGAGGGCTGATTTCTTGTCCTGTGATAAAAAGCCTTCTGTTTTGACCGCCAAACCTTTCAGGGGAGCATTTGCAACTGTTTGGCACCATTTTTGAGTGAATTGCCAAAAGTCAGATTTTTGCTGAAATTGTGACCCCGGGGCTTAGGGATTTTTTCAAAAAAATCTTTTTCCGCCAGTTAAGTTGTTGAGGGCTGATTTCTTGTCCTGTGATAAAAAGCCTTCTGTTTCGACCGCCAAACCTTTCAGGGGAGCATTTGCAAGCGTTTCGCAACATTTTTGAGTGAAGTGGAGAAAGTCAGATTTTTGCTGAAATTGTGACCCCGGGGCTTAGGGATTTTTTCAAAAAAATCTTTTTCTGCCGGTTAAGTTGTTGTGGGCTGATTTCTTGTCCTGTGATAAAAAGCCTTCTGTTTTGACCGCCAAACCTTTCAGGGGAGCATTTGCAAGCGTTTGGCATCATTTTTGAGTGAATTGCCAAAAGTCAGATTTTTGCTGAAATTGTGACCCCGGGGCTTAGGGATTTTTTCAAAAAATCTTTTTCTGCAGGTTAAGTTGTTGAGGGCTGATTTCTTGTCCTGTGATAAAAAGCCTTCTGTTTCGACCGCCAAACCTTTCAGGGGAGCATTTGCAAGCGTTTGGCATCATTTTTGCGTGAATTGCCAAAAGTCAGATTTTTGCTGAAATTGTGACCCCGGGGCTTAGGGATTTTTTCAAAAAATCTTTTTCCGGCCGTTAAGTTGTTGAGGGCTGATTTCTTGTCCTGTGATAAAAAGCCTTCTGTGTTGACCGCCAAACCTTTCAGGGGAGCATTTGCAAGCGTTTGGCACCATTTTTGAGTGAATTGGAGAAAGTAAGATTTTTGCTGAAATTGTGACCCCGGGGCTTAGGGATTTTTTCAAAAAATCTTTTTCCGGCCGTTAAGTTGTTGAGGGCTGATTTCTTGTCCTGTGATAAAAAGCCTTCTGTGTTGACCGCCAAACATTTCAGGGGAGCATTTGCAAGCCTTTCGCATCATTTTTGCGTGAATTGCCAAAAGTCAGATTTTTGCTGAAATTGTGACCCCGGGGCTTAGGGATTTTTTCAAAAAAATCTTTTTCTGCAGGTTAAGTTGTTGAGGGCTGATTTCTTGTCCTGTGATAAAAAGCCTTCTGTTTCAACCGCCAAACCTTTCAGGGGAGCATTTGCAAGCGTTTGGCATCATTTTTGAGTGAATTGGAGAAAGTCACATTTTGGCTGAAATTGTGACCCCGGGGCTTAGGGATTTTTTCAAAAAATCTTTTTCTGCAGGTTAAGTTGTTGAGGGCTGATTTCTTGTCCTGTGATAAAAAGCCTTCTGTTTCAACCGCCAAACCTTTCAGCGGAGCATTTGAAAGCGTTTGGCATCATTTTTGAGTGAATTGGAGAAAGTCACATTTTGGCTGAAATTGTGACCCCGGGGCTTAGGGATTTTTTCAAAAAATCTTTTTCTGCAGGTTAAGTTGTTGAGGGCTGATTTCTTGTCCTGTGATAAAAAGCCTTCTGTTTCGACCGCCAAACCTTTCAGGGGAGCATTTGCAAGCGTTTGGCATCATTTTTGAGTGAATTGGAGAAAGTAAGATTTTTGCTGAAATTGTGACCCCGGGGCTTAGGGATTTTTTCAAAAAATCTTTTTCTGCAGGTTAAGTTGTTGAGGGCTGATTTCTTGTCCTGTGATAAAAAGCCTTCTTTTTCGACCGCCAAACCTTTCAGGGGAGCATTTGCAAGCCTTTGGCATCATTTTTGAGTGAATTGGAGAAAGTCAGATTTTTGCTGAAATTGTGACCCCGGGGCTTAGGGATTTTTTCAAAAAAATCTTTTTCTGCAGGTTAAGTTGTTGAGGGCTGATATCTTGTCCTGTGATAAAAAGCCTTCTGTTTCGACCGCCAAACCTTTCAGGAGAGCATTTGCAAGCGTTTGGCATCATTTTTGAGTGAATTGCCAAAAGTCAGATTTTTGCTGAAATTGTGACCCCGGGGCTTAGGGATTTTTTCAAAAAATCTTTTTCTGCAGGTTAAGTTGTGGAGGGCTGATTTCTTGTCCTGTGATAAAAAGCCTTCTGTTTTGACCGCCAAACCTTTCAGGGGAGCATTTGCATTCGGTTACCATCATTTTTGCGTGAATTGGAGAAAGTCAGATTTTTGTTGAAATTGTGACCCCGGGGCTTAGGGTTTTTTTCAAAATATCTTTTTCTGCAGGTTAAGTTGTTGAGGGCTGATTTCTTGTCCTGTGATAAAAAGCCTTCTGTTTCAACCGCCAAACCTTTCAGGGGAGCATTTGCAAGCGTTTGGCATCATTTTTGCGTGAATTGCCAAAAGTCAGATTTTTGCTGAAATTGTGACCCCGGGGCTTAGGGATTTTTTCAAAAAAATCTTTTTCTGCAGGTTAAGTTGTTGAGGGCTGATTTCTTGTCCTGTGATAAAAAGCCTTCTGTTTCGACCGCCAAACCTTTCAGGGGAGCATTTGCAAGCGTTTGGCATCATTTTTGAGTGAATTGGAGAAAGTCACATTTTGGCTGAAATTGTGACCCCGGGGGTTTAGGGATTTTTTTCAAAAAATCTTTTTCTGCAGGTTAAGTTGTTGAGGGCTGATTTCTTGTCCTGTGATAAAAAGCCTTCTGTTTCGACCGCCAAACCTTTCAGGGGAGCATTTGCAAGCGTTTGACATCATTTTTGAGTGAATTGGAGAAAGTCACATTTTTGCTGAAATTGTGACCCCGGGGCTTAGGGATTTTTTCAAAAAACCTTTTTCTGCAGGTTAAGTTGTTGAGGGCTGATTTCTTGTCCTGTGATAAAAAGCCTTCTGTTTCGACCGCCAAACCTTTCAGGGGAGCATTTGCAAGTCTTTGGCATCATTTTTGAGTGAATTGGAGAAAGTCAGATTTTTGCTGAAATTGTGACCCCGGGGCTTAGGGATTTTTTCAAAAAATCTTTTTCCGGCGGTTAAGTTGTTGAGGGCTGATTTCTTGTCCTGTGATAAAAAGCCTTCTGTTTCGACCGCCAAACCTTTCAGGGGAGCATTTGCAAGCGTTTGGCATCATTTTTGAGTGAATTGCCAAAAGTCAGATTTTTGCTGAAATTGTGACCCCGGGGCTTAGGGATTTTTTTAAAAAAACCTTTTTCCGGCGGTTAAGTTGTTGAGGGCTGATTTCTTGTCCTGTGATAAAAAGCCTTCTGTTTCGACCGCCAAAACATTCAGGGGAGCATTTGCAAGCGTTTGGCATCATTTTTGTGAGTGAATTGGAGAAAGTCAGATTTTTGCTGAAATTGTGACCCCGGGGCTTAGGGATTTTTTCAAAAAATCTTTTTCTGCAGGTTAAGTTGTTGAGGGCTGATTTCTTGTCCTGTGATAAAAAGCCTTCTGTTTCGACCGCCAAACCTTTAAGGGGAGCATTTGCAAGCGTTTGGCATGATTTTTGTGAGTGAATTGGAGAAAGTAAGATTTTGGCTGAAATTGTGACCCCGGGGGGATTTTTTCAAAAAATCTTTTTCTGCAGGTTAAGTTGTTGAGGGCTGATTTCTTGTCCTGTGATAAAAAGCCTTCTGTTTCGACCGCCAAAACATTCAGGGGAGCATTTGCAAGCGTTTGGCATCATTTTTGTGAGTGAATTGGAGAAAGTAAGATTTTGGCTGAAATTGTGACCCCGGGGCTTAGGGATTTTTTCAAAAAATCTTTTTCTGCAGGTTAAGTTGTTGAGGGCTGATTTCTTGTCCTGTGATAAAAAGCCTTCTGTTTTGACCGCCAAACCTTTCAGGGGAGCATTTGCAAGCGTTTGGCATCATTTTTGTGAGTGAATTGGAGAAAGTAAGATTTTGGCTGAAATTGTGACCCCGGGGGGATTTTTTCAAAAAATCTTTTTCTGCAGGTTAAGTTGTTGAGGGCTGATTTCTTGTCCTGTGATAAAAAGCCTTCTGTTTCGACCGCCAAACCTTTCAGGGGAGCATTTGCAAGCGTTTGGCATCATTTTTGAGTGAATTGGAGAAAGTAAGATTTTTGCTGAAATTGTGACCCCGGGGGTTTAGGGATTTTTTCAAAAAATCTTTTTCTGCAGGTTAAGTTGTTGAGGGCTGATTTCTTGTCCTGTGACAAAAAGCCTTCTGTTTTGACCGCCAAACCTTTCAGGGGAGCATTTGCAAGCGTTTGGCATCATTTTTGAGTGAATTGGAGAAAGTAAGATTTTGGCTGAAATTGTGACCCCGGGGCTTAGGGATTTTTTCAAAAAATCTTTTTCTGCAGGTTAAGTTGTTGAGGGCTGATTTCTTGTCCTGTGATAAAAAGCCTTCTGTTTCGACCGCCAAACCTTTCAGGGGAGCATTTGCAAGCGTTTGGCATGATTTTTGTGAGTGAATTGGAGAAAGTAAGATTTTGGCTGAAATTGTGACCCCGGGGGGATTTTTTCAAAAAATCTTTTTCTGCAGGTTAAGTTGTTGAGGGCTGATTTCTTGTCCTGTGATAAAAAGCCTTCTGTTTCGACTGCCAAAGCATTCAGGGGAGCATTTGCAAGCGTTTGGCATCATTTTTGTGAGTGAATTGGAGAAAGTAAGATTTTGGCTGAAATTGTGACCCCGGGGTTTAGGGATTTTTTCAAAAAATCTTTTTCTGCAGGTTAAGTTGTTGAGGGCTGATTTCTTGTCCTGTGATAAAAAGCCTTCTGTTTTGACCGCCAAACCTTTCAGGGGAGCATTTGCAAGCGTTTGGCATCATTTTTGTGAGTGAATTGGAGAAAGTAAGATTTTGGCTGAAATTGTGACCCCGGGGGGATTTTTTCAAAAAATCTTTTTCTGCAGGTTAAGTTGTTGAGGGCTGATTTCTTGTCCTGTGATAAAAAGCCTTCTGTTTCGACCGCCAAACCTTTCAGGGGAGCATTTGCAAGCGTTTGGCATCATTTTTGAGTGAATTGGAGAAAGTAAGATTTTGGCTGAAATTGTGACCCCGGGGCTTAGGGATTTTTTCAAAAAATCTTTTTCTGCAGGTTAAGTTGTTGAGGGCTGATTTCTTGTCCTGTGATAAAAAGCCTTCTGTTTCGACCGCCAAACCTTTCAGGGGAGCATTTGCAAGCGTTTGGCATCATTTTTGAGTGAATTGGAGAAAGTAAGATTTTGGCTGAAATTGTGACCCCGGGGCTTAGGGATTTTTTCAAAAAATCTTTTTCTGCAGGTTAAGTAGTTGAGGGCTGATTTCTTGTCCTGTGATAAAAAGCCTTCTGTTTTGACCGCCAAACCTTTCAGGGGAGCATTTGCAAGCGTTTGGCATCATTTTTGTGAGTGAATTGGAGAAAGTAAGATTTTGGCTGAAATTGTGACCCCGGGGGGATTTTTTCAAAAAATCTTTTTCTGCAGGTTAAGTTGTTGAGGGCTGATTTCTTGTCCTGTGATAAAAAGCCTTCTGTTTCGACCGCCAAACCTTTCAGGGGAGCATTTGCAAGCGTTTGGCATCATTTTTGAGTGAATTGGAGAAAGTAAGATTTTGGCTGAAATTGTGACCCCGGGGCTTAGGGATTTTTTCAAAAAATCTTTTTCTGCAGGTTAAGTTGTTGAGGGCTGATTTCTTGTCCTGTGATAAAAAGCCTTCTGTTTCGACCGCCAAACCTTTCAGGGGAGCATTTGCAAGCGTTGGGCATCATTTTTGAGTGAATTGGAGAAAGTCAGATTTTTGCTGAAATTGTGACCCCGGGTCTTAGGGATTTTTTCAAAAAACCTTTTTCTGCAGGTTAAGTTGTTGAGGGCTGATTTCTTGTCCTGTGATAAAAAGCCTTCTGTTTCGACCGCCAAACCATTCAGGGGAGCATTTGCAAGCGTTTGGCATCATTTTTGAGAGAATTGGAGAAAGTCACATTTTGGCTGAAATTGTGACCCCGGGGCTTAGGGATTTTTTCAAAAAACCTTTTTCTGCAGGTGAAGTTGTTGAGGGCTGATTTCTTGTCCTGTGACAAAAAGCCTTCTGTTTTGACCGCCAAACCTTTCAGGGGAGCATTTGCAAGTGTTTGGCATCATTTTTGAGTGAATTGGAGAAAGTCACATTTTGGCTGAAATTGTGACCCCGGGGCTTAGGGATTTTTTCAAAAAAATCTTTTTCTGCCGGTTAAGTTGTTGAGGGCTGATTTCTTGTCCTGTGATAAAAAGCCTTCTGTTTCGACCGCCAAACCTTTCAGGGGAGCATTTGCAAGTCTTTGGCATCATTTTTGAGTGAATTGGAGAAAGTCAGATTTTTGCTGAAATTGTGACCCCGGGGCTTAGGGATTTTTTCAAAAAATCATTTTCCGGCGGTTAAGTTGTTGAGGGCTGATTTCTTGTCCTGTGATAAAAAGCCTTCTGTTTCGACCGCCAAACCTTTCAGGGGAGCATTTGCAAGCGTTTGGCATCATTTTTGAGTGAATTGCCAAAAGTCAGATTTTTGCTGAAATTGTGACCCCGGGGCTTAGGGATTTTTTCAAAAAAACCTTTTTCCGGCGGTTAAGTTGTTGAGGGCTGATTTCTTGTCCTGTGATAAAAAGCCTTCTGTTTCGACCGCCAAAACATTCAGGGGAGCATTTGCAAGCGTTTGGCATCATTTTTGTGAGTGAATTGGAGAAAGTAAGATTTTGGCTGAAATTGTGACCCCGGGGCTTAGGGATTTTTTCAAAAAATCTTTTTCTGCAGGTTAAGTTGTTGAGGGCTGATTTCTTGTCCTGTGATAAAAAGCCTTCTGTTTCGACCGCCAAACCTTTAAGGGGAGCATTTGCAAGCGTTTGGCATCATTTTTGTGAGTCAATTGGAGAAAGTAAGATTTTGGCTGAAATTGTGACCCCGGGGCTTAGGGATTTTTTCAAAAAATCTTTTTCTGCAGGTTAAGTTGTTGAGGGCTGATTTCTTGTCCTGTGACAAAAAGCCTTCTGTTTCGACCGCCAAACCTTTCAGGGGAGCATTTGCAAGCGTTTGGCATCATTTTTGAGTGAATTGGAGAAAGTAAGATTTTTGCTGAAATTGTGACCCCGGGGGTTTAGGGATTTTTTCAAAAAATCTTTTTCTGCAGGTTAAGTTGTTGAGGGCTGATTTCTTGTCCTGTGACAAAAAGCCTTCTGTTTCGACCGCCAAACCTTTCAGGGGAGCATTTGCAAGCGTTTGGCATCATTTTTGAGTGAATTGGAGAAAGTAAGATTTTTGCTGAAATTGTGACCCCGGGGGGATTTTTTCAAAAAATCTTTTTCTGCAGGTTAAGTTGTTGAGGGCTGATTTCTTGTCCTGTGACAAAAAGCCTTCTGTTTCGACCGCCAAACCTTTCAGGGGAGCATTTGCAAGCGTTTGGCATCATTTTTGAGTGAATTGGAGAAAGTAAGATTTTTGCTGAAATTGTGACCCCGGGGGTTTAGGGAGTTTTTCAAAAAATCTTTTTCTGCAGGTTAAGTTGTTGAGGGCTGATTTCTTGTCCTGTGATAAAAAGCCTTCTGTTTCGACCGCCAAACCTTTCAGGGGAGCATTTGCAAGCGTTTGGCATCATTTTTGAGTGAATTGCCAAAAGTCAGATTTTTGCTGAAATTGTGGCCCCGGGGCTTAGGGATTTTTTCAAAAAAACCTTTTTCCGGCGGTTAAGTTGTTGAGGGCTGATTTCTTGTCCTGTGATAAAAAGCCTTCTGTTTCGACCGCCAAAACATTCAGGGGAGCATTTGCAAGCGTTTGGCATCATTTTTGTGAGTGAATTGGAGAAAGTAAGATTTTGGCTGAAATTGTGACCCCGGGGCTTAGGGATTTTTTCAAAAAATCTTTTTCTGCAGGTTAAGTTGTTGAGGGCTGATTTCTTGTCCTGTGATAAAAAGCCTTCTGTTTCGACCGCCAAGCCTTTCAGGGGAGCATTTGCAAGCGTTTGGCATCATTTTTGTGAGTGAATTGGAGAAAGTAAGATTTTGGCTGAAATTGTGACCCCGGGGGGATTTTTTCAAAAAATCTTTTTCTGCAGGTTAAGTTGTTGAGGGCTGATTTCTTGTCCTGTGATAAAAAGCCTTCTGTTTCGACCGCCAAACCTTTCAGGGGAGCATTTGCAAGCGTTTGGCATCATTTTTGAGTGAATTGGAGAAAGTCAGATTTTTGCTGAAATTGTGACCCCGGGGCTTAGGGATTTTTTCAAAAAATCTTTTTCTGCAGGTTAAGTTGTTGAGGGCTGATTTCTTGTCCTGTGACAAAAAGCCTTCTGTTTTGACCGCCAAACCTTTCAGGGGAGCATTTGCAAGCGTTTGGCATCATTTTTGAGTGAATTGGAGAAAGTCACATTTTGGCTGAAATTGTGACCCCGGGGCTTAGGGATTTTTTCAAAAAATCTTTTTCTGCAGGTTAAGTTGTTGAGGGCTGATTTCTTGTCCTGTGATAAAAAGCCTTCTGTTTCGACCGCCAAACCTTTCAGGGGAGCATTTGCAAGCGTTGGGCATCATTTTTGAGTGAATTGGAGAAAGTAAGATTTTGGCTGAAATTGTGACCCCGGGGCTTAGGGATATTTTCAAAAAATCTTTTTCTGCAGGTTAAGTTGTTGAGGGCTGATTGCTTGTCCTGTGATAAAAAGCCTTCTGTTTCGACCGCCAAACCTTTCAGGGGAGCATTTGCAAGCGTTTGGCATCATTTTTGAGTGAATTGGAGAAAGTAAGATTTTTGCTGAAATTGTGACCCCGGGTCTTAGGGATTTTTTCAAAAAATCTTTTTCTGCAGGTTAAGTTGTTGAGGGCTGATTTCTTGTCCTGTGGTAAAAAGCCTTCTGTTTCGACCGCCAAACCTTTCAGGGGAGCATTTGCAAGCGTTTGGCATCATTTTTGAGTGAATTGGAGAAAGTCACATTTTGGCTGAAATTGTGACCCCGGGGCTTAGGGATTTTTTCAAAAAACCTTTTTCTGCAGGTTAAGTTGTTGAGGGCTGATTTCTTGTCCTGTGATAAAAAGCCTTCTGTTTCGACCGCCAAACCTTTCAGGGGAGCATTTGCAAGCGTTTGGCATCATTTTTGAGAGAATTGGAGAAAGTCACATTTTGGCTGAAATTGTGACCCCGGGGCTTAGGGATTTTTTCAAAAAATCTTTTTCTGCAGGTTAAGTTGTTGAGGGCTGATTTCTTGTCCTGTGATAAAAAGCCTTCTGTTTCGACCGCCAAACCTTTCAGGGGAGCATTTGCAAGCGTTTGGCATCATTTTTGAGTGAATTGCCAAAAGTCAGATTTTTGCTGAAATTGTGACCCCGGGGCTTAGGGATTTTTTCAAAAAATCTTTTTCTGCAGGTTAAGTTGTTGAGGGCTGATTTCTTGTCCTGTGATAAAAAGCCTTCTGTTTCGACCGCCAAACCTTTCAGGGGAGCATTTGCAAGCGTTTGGCATCATTTTTGAGTGAATTGGAGAAAGTAAGATTTTGGCTGAAATTGTGACCCCGGGAGGATTTTTTCAAAAACTCTTTTTCTGCAGGTTAAGTTGTTGAGGGCTGATTTCTTGTCCTGTGACAAAAAGCCTTCTGTTTCGACCGCCAAACCTTTCAGGGGAGCATTTGCAAGCGTTTGGCATCATTTTTGAGTGAATTGGAGAAAGTCACATTTTGGCTGAAATTGTCACCCCGGGGCTTAGGGATTTTTTCAAAAAACCTTTTTCTGCAGGTGTGATGGGATGAAGAGCTGCTTGTGTGTAAACTGCAAATCCCTCAGATTTTGAACAGTTTCTCAAACCTCTGCCTGTGACTGAGCCCCTCCAGCATGGCTGCGTCAGTCGCTAGCAGTATCCGAAAGTGGTTGCTTTCGGAAACGTTTCCAACATAAAAGCTCCTTAACGGAAACACGTCTTCTGGACTCTCTGCGTGACAGTTTCCGGCGAGGAACGGGTGTCCCTATAGGAGGACCTGAGACATCCCCACTGTTTTCGCTGGAAACGTCTCTGAGCCATTCCTCCGCCTCTCCTTCCCTTGACATTCTTGTTCGCCCCCTACTGGTTCCCTCTTCAGGTGTTACGTCTCTCTCTACTTCAGAGAGCCTTGGCACCTCTTGTGCTGCCGATGGCAGTTCCCTGACATCCACCTCCCCTCCAGGGCCCCCTTCACCCCCTCCCGTCTCCTCCCCTTCGGGTTGGGAGGAGGCAAAACCCCGGAAAGAACCTTCCTCATCGTCTGAAGTTTCGAACACCTTTCTCCACTTGTTGCGGTTCCTAGTCTCTCGGTACTCCTCGTCGTCTGAGTCCGTTCCTTCTTCCAACTCCGACTCCGCGAATCCTTCCATTTCCTCTTCCTCGTCTGTGGTGCCGAAATACTCCCTCCTAAACCTTGCTGCCGGCTGTGGTTTCCTCGGGAATCTTTGGTCCTTTCTAAGTTGAGCTGAAGCTGACGATGGATCGCTTCCATCTCTTCTACAAAATGTTCGGCCGCTGGGACGCTCCATCTCTCGCCTCCCTCCCCCGGGAATGCCCTGGGGTGACACCCGTAATTGGCCAAAAAGGGGCTCATCCCTGTGGACACATGCTCCGCATTGTTGTAGGCAAATTCTGCCAGCGCCAGCTTTTCGACCCAATCATTCTCTCTGTCATTGACATAACACCTCAGATATTGTTGGAGGATGCTGTTTGCTCTTTCCGCCTGCCCGTTGGTTTCAGGGTGCCGGGCCGTCGAGAAATTGACTTCCACGTGCAGCAAGCTCATGAGCTTCCTCCAGAACCTGGAAGTAAATTGTTTCCCGCGGTCTGAGATAACCCTCAAGGGGGCGCCATGCAGCCGGAAGATGTGTTCTACAAACAACTTCGCTGTTTCTTCCGCTGTGACTGCATGTGAACATGCTACAAAGTGGCACATCTTAGTCAACAGGTCCACTACTACCATGATGGCCGTTTTCCCTTTGGATTTGGGCAGATCCGTCATAAAATCTATTGATACCGCCTCCTAAGGCCGTTCTGGCGTGGGTAGTGGTTCTAATAACCCTGCCGGCTCCCTTCTTTCCCCCTTGGCCCTCTGGCATTGGTCACACCCTCTTACATACTCCTTTACATCTTCCCTCACCTTGGGCCACCAAAATTCCCTGGTGACCATCCACATGGTCTTGTGTTGTCCAAAATGTCCCGCTGTGGGACTATCATGCAACTGCTTGAGTACCCTCCCTCTCAATTCACCTTCTGGTATATACAGTGCCCCTTTGTAATACAATGCCCCATTTCTTTCTTCAAAACCCTCCGGGCTCTCACCCTCTCCCCTGAGACCTCTGAGCTTATTTTGGGCATATTCGTCATTTTCCGTTTCTTCTACCAGTTCTCGTCTCCCCACCAGCGCCGCCCCACACACCCAGCGGTCCTCAGGAATGACATGTCTTTCTTCGATTGCCCCCTCCCCCTCCAAGTACTCTGGTTTGCGTGAGAGAGCGTCCGCCCTGACGTTCTCTGGGCCTGGTACATAACAAATCTCGAAGTGGAATTTGGAAAATTCCTGTGCCCATCTCACTTGTCGTTGGTTGAGTACTCGAGCTGTTCTCCAATACTCCAAATTCTTGTGGTCGGTGCACACTTGCACCTTGTGTTGTGCCCCAATCAATAAATGTCTCCACCTTCGGAACGCTTCGTGAATGGCGAGTAGTTCCCTGTCATACACCGTGTAGTTCCGCTCGGACTTATTCAGCTTCCTCGAGAAAAAGGCACACGGTCTCCACTCCGACGTATTTCTTCCCGGCTGAAGAAGCACCGCCCCCACCGCTCTGTCTGACGCGTCTGTCTCCACTCTCATGGGCTTCTGTAGGTCTACATGCAGAAGTTGTTCTTCCGAAGCGAAAGCCCTTTTTAGTTCTTCAAAAGCTCTCTCCGCCTCCGCCGTCCAAACAAATTTCTTCTTGCTACTGAGGCAGTCGGTGATGGGCGCTGTCAAGTGTGCAAAATTCTTGATGAACTTCCGATAAAAGTTCCCAAACCCCAGGAACCTTTGCACATCCTTCTTGGTCTTCGGTGTCTTCCATTCCAGCACCGCCTGGACCTTGCCTGGATCCATGGCCAATCCTTTGTCTGACAAGCGGTATCCCAGGAATTCCACCTCCTTGGCATGAAACTGGCACTTCTCCAGTTTCACCCACAGCTGATTGGCTTGCAGCCGGCCCAACACTTCTCTCACGTCCCTCACATGCTGCTCTTCATCTTCCGAATACACCAACACGTCATCCAAAAAGGCCACACAATTCTTGTAGAGCAAAGGTCCCAAGACGTGGTTGATAAAACTTTGAAAACATGCGGAGCCGGCTTGGAGACCGAAGGGCATTACGAGGTATTCAAATGCTCCCAAAGGGGTGAACATGGTGGTCTTCCATTCATCCCCCTTCCTTATCCGTATCAGATTGTACGCCCCCCGCAGGTCCAGTTTTGTAAAAATCTTCCCCTTCCTTACCCTGGTCAGAATGTCATCAATTCGGGGCATAGGAAAAGCCAGGGGTTCCGACACGGCATTTAGGGATCTGAAGTCCACTACAAGCCTCGGCTTATCTGTGTTTTTTTTGTCCACAAAAAACACTGGGCTGCCCCCCACCGCTCGGGACTCTCTGATGAAACCCCTCTTCAGGTTTTTGTCAATGAACTCCCTCAGCTCCTGCATCTCCCTGTCTGACATGGCGTACAGCTTGCCCACTGGTAGTTGAGCCCCAGGGAGTAGGTTGATTTGACAGTCAAAGGGTCTATGCGGCGGCAGTTTGTCCGCTTCCCTTTCGCTAAATACGTTGCTCAGATCTGCATATTGCGGAGGCACCTCCCCTTGCTTCATTACCTCCATCCCAGCTAGGGTGAGCTTGGCTCCCCCTGGATCCTTTCCCTGCTTGCAGTGTTCTAGGCAATGCGCTGACCCAAAGGAGACCACCCTCTGGTGCCAGCCCACTAGAGGATCGTGTAATGCCAGCCAGCTCATCCCCAAAATTATGGGAGCTCCTCCCAAGGTGGCCACATTAAACGCTATCCGCTCGGTGTGCCTTGCCACCCTCATTGTCATGGGGACTGTCTGTTGGTTCACTTCTCCTCCCAACAACTCTCTGCCGTCAATCGTGGTTACCTGCAGGGGTTTACTTAAGGGGAGGGTTTGTATCTGGTGCTCAGCTGTGAACTCCTTACTCATGAAATTACAGGAGCTGCCTGAATCCAGAAGGGCCTTGATCTGTAGAGGATGTCCGTTTGGCAGCTCTAGCAACACCTCTATCACTAGAGCAGGTCTGGGAGGTTCTGGTGCGGGCACTCTCACTGCTTTTGAGCCTGGCTGCTGTGCCCCGACGGCAGTCAGGCGTTGGCTTTTACTTGCTCCGTGCTTTCCTCCTCCTCTCCCCCAACAGCTCCTGCCATGCCCTGCCATTCCTTTCTCCGTGGACAGACTCTGGCAAAGTGTCCTGGCTGTTGGCAGAGATAACATTTCTTCCCGCCCTTTCCCTCCTTCTTCCGCCCTTCCCCGATGTTTGAAACTGCGCGCGCACGCGCTGTTCCCACTTCCATCGGCTCTGCCGGCGGGAAAGGCTGCTCTGGAATGTCTGGAATGCGGAGCTCCCTCCACCGTTCTCCTTTCCCCTCCCGCTTCTCCAAAGCCCTCGCTTCCTGGCGCGCTCCTATGGCCAGCGCGGCTTTAGTCAGCTGGTCCATAGACTCCGCTCTGGGGGTCCGGGAAAGTTCATCTTTCAAGGACGAAGACAGACCTTCTTCGAAAAGCATCTGAATGGGCTCAGCAGACAAGTCCCACCCCAATCTATTAATCAGCATAGTGAACTCAGTCCAGTACTCACGGACAGTCCTGTTTCCCTGTCTGCAAGCCATTAACTGCCTTCGCACCCCTCCCTGCTCAATGTCGCTGGAAAACATCAGGTCCATGGCACGAAAGAACTTCCTTGTGTCCTTTAGGATCTCATTATTTGCTGCCATCAAGGGTCTAACCCAGTCCTTCGCCCCTGATTCGAGATGGCTGATTACAAAAGCCACTCGCGATTCCTCATCAGGGAAGTCATCAAATTGCAGATTGAGAGCGTATTGCATCTCTGTCCTAAAGGCATGATAGTTTCTGGGGTCCCCCCCAAATTTCTGCACCAATCCTGGCATCTTTCTGTTGAGTGGGGTGGCTTTCTCCTTCCCCCTTTCTGCATCCTGAGCCCTCCTTTCTTCCAGCCTCGCCGTCTGCAAGGCAAGCTGGATTTCCAACGTCCTGTACCTTTCCTCCAGGCTTGGACCTCCTCCAGCTGCCCCTCCAGTTCCGGCTGGTTCGCTCATGATGCCTCTCCCTGGCACAAGCTAGCTCTCGGAGACTTTCGGATTGCTGTGATGGGATGAAGAGCTGCTTGTGTGTAAACTGCAAATCCCTCAGAGTTTGAACAGTTTCTCAAACCTCTGCCTGTGACTGAGCCCCTCCAGCATGGCTGCGTCAGTCGCTAGCAGTATCCGAAAGTGGTTGCTTTCGGAAACGTTTCCAACATAAAAGCTCCTTAACGGAAACACGTCTTCTGGACTCTCTGCGTGACAGTTTCCGGCGAGGAACGGGTGTCCCTATAGGAGGACCTGAGACATCCCCACTGTTTTCGCTGGAAACGTCTCTGAGCCATTCCTCCGCCTCTCCTTCCCTTGACATTCTTGTTCGCCCCCTACTGGTTCCCTCTTCAGGTGTTACGTCTCTCTCTACTTCAGAGAGCCTTGGCACCTCTTGTGCTGCCGATGGCAGTTCCCTGACAGCAGGTTAAGTTGTTGAGGGCTGATTTCTTGTCCTGTGATAAAAAGCCTTCTGTTTCGACCGCCAAACCTTTCAGGGGAGCATTTGCAAGCGTTTGGCACCATTTTTGAGAGAATTGGAGAAAGTCACATTTTGGCTGAAATTGTGACCCCGGGGCTTAGGGATTTTTTCAAAAAACCTTTTTCTGCAGGTTAAGTTGTTGAGGGCTGATTTCTTGTCCTGTGATAAAAAGCCTTCTGTTTCGACCGCCAAACCTTTCAGGGGAGCATTTGCAAGCGTTTGGCATCATTTTTGAGAGAATTGGAGAAAGTAAGATTTTGGCTGAAATTGTGACCCCGGGGCTTAGGGATTTTTTCAAAAAAATCTTTTTCTGCCGGTTAAGTTGTTGAGGGCTGATTTCTTGTCCTGTGATAAAAAGCCTTCTGTTTCGACCGCCAAACCTTTCAGGGGAGCATTTGCAAGTCTTTGGCATCATTTTTGAGTGAATTGGAGAAAGTAAGATTTTTGCTGAAATTGTGACCCCGGGGCTTAGGGATTTTTTCAAAAAATCTTTTTCTGCAGGTTAAGTTGTTGAGGGCTGATTTCTTGTCCTGTGATAAAAAGCCTTCTGTTTCGACCGCCAAACCTTTCAGGGGAGCATTTGCAAGCGTTTGGCATCATTTTTGAGTGAATTGGAGAAAGTAAGATTTTGGCTGAAATTGTGACCCCGGGGCTTAGGGATTTTTTCAAAAAATCTTTTTCTGCAGGTTAAGTTGTTGAGGGCTGATTTCTTGTCCTGTGACAAAAAGCCTTCTGTTTCGACCGCCAAACCTTTCAGGGGAGCATTTGCAAGCGTTTGGCATCATTTTTGAGTGAATTGGAGAAAGTCACATTTTGGCTGAAATTGTGACCCCGGGGCTTAGGGATTTTTTCAAAAAAATCTTTTTCTGCCGGTTAAGTTGTTGAGGGCTGATTTCTTGTCCTGTGATAAAAAGCCTTCTGTTTCGACCGCCAAACCTTTCAGGGGAGCATTTGCAAGTCTTTGGCATCATTTTTGAGTGAATTGGAGTGTGATGGCCTGGGATTCCGATTCGGAGGATGAAACAGAGGAATCCCGGCCTGCACAGGAGTCCCCGCCTCCAGGGCCGGCTGAACTGGGGCCAGGCCTAGATGCTGAAGAGCCTGCACCTGTGGCAGTGCATCAGGAGCTGGCCCCAGGTGAAGCCCTTCTGGCCCCAGAGAGGCTTGACGACTCAGTGGCCACAGGTGAGCCTCCTCCAGGGCCCAGTAACCCTTCGGCCTCTCCTGATCTGCAGAGGTTTAGAGCAGAGAGGCGAAGGGAACTGGTTGCCCCCAGGAGGAGTGCTCGCCTTAAGGCCAGAGGAGGCGGGGCTCCTGGGGGCCGGGACCGCCCCTGGCCTTAGAAGGGGATAAAAGCCCAGTCAGCCCGGCCCCAGGTTGCGGGAGCAACGTCGTTGTTGGCTTCGGACCTTCCTGCGTTCTTGATCCCTGCTCGGCCACCTGTTCCTGACTATCCGGTACTCCTGTTCCCTGCTCGGCCTCCTGTTCCCGACCATCCGGTGTTCCTGTTCCCTGCACAGCCTCCTGTTCCAGCGTTCCTGTTCACCGCCCGGCACTCTGCCTCGGACCTTGCCCCTCTTCGTGTGGACTTTGCTACACCCAAGGTACCTTACCCCCGGGACCAGCACAGTTTGCTCCCGCCCCCTCCCGCACTCCCCCTTCGTCGGGGTGCGTTCGGGAAGAGCCAGAGGCCATGGCTGAACAGGCGGCTGCACTGGTGGCTTTGGCCCAGGAGAACCAGGCCTTGTCTCACACCGTGCAGCAGCTCAGTGACGCGGTTGAGGCACTTCAGCAACGCTTGGAAGCCCTACCGGCTTCTGGGGCCGACGCCCCGGCTCCGGGCAAGTACCCAGTGGCTTTGCCTGAGAAATTTGATGGAGCCCCGGCCAGCTTTCCCATGTTCCTGGCCCAGGCCAAACTGTATATTCAGGGGCGAGCCCGGAACTTTCCTGACGACCGTACCAAGGTGCACTTTTTGATTAGCTTGTTAAAGGACCAGGCGGCCAAGTGGGCGTTGCCGCTACTCAGGCAAGACTCCCCCTTGCTGGCAGACTATACGGGGTTTTGCAATCGTTTGGAGGCCGCGTTCGGCAACCCCCAGAAAGAGAGTCAAGCCAACCGGGCGATTCGGCATTTGAAACAGGGCAAGTCCACGGTGGCCACATATACCACGGAGTTCCGGCTGTTGGCACAGGACTTGACCTGGAATGACTCGGCACTGCGGGACCAGTATCTCGAAGGGCTTTCGGACGAGGTACTGGACCAGTTGGCCACAATGGAACGCCCCACCACGCTGGACACTCTCATTCAACGGAGTCTACAAATAGGCGACCGGTTGGAGGATCGTCGTCAGGCCCGGGGTCGCCGACACTTCCAGTTCACGGCACCAGCTTTTTCCGGCAGCCCCACGGTCACAACTGATTTAACGGAGGAGCCTATGCAGCTCGGGGCAGTGCGGCCACGCCTTTCCCCCGCAGAGAAGGCGCGGCGTCGGGATGGAAATCTCTGTCTTTACTGTGGCGGAAGTGGACACTTCGCTCGGTCCTGCCCTGAGAAACGCCAGCCGCAGGGAAACCGCCAACCCCAGTAGCTGATGGCCCTAGCTACCGGGGGTCCCAAACCGTACAGAATGGGCCCGCACCAATGGACTTGCAACATCTTATGGTTTCGGTACGTTTATACCCTCCAGGTGGGCCCTGGATCCTCACCCATGCTTTGGTAGATTCAGGGGCAACCCGCTCCTATATGGACGCTGCTTTTGCCGCCCATCATCAGGTGCCACTTCGGAACAAGCCAGTACCGGTCCAGGTGGAAGCGATTGACGGACGACTTCTGCGTTCAGGTGCCGTTACTCAGGAGACCCAGCCTCTGGTCCTGTGTCTCCAGCAGCACCGGGAGTTGCGAACTTTGGACATTGCCTCTATGCCCCGCTTCCCCCTGGTGCTCGGGATGGACTGGCTGGAGGCCCACAACGTTCAGATTGACTGGGTCAAACGGACCGTGCACTTCCCAGACCCATGTTCCCATGCTCAATCCGGAACGCTGGCGGCCGCGCCCTCAGAGGAGGCAGCACCCACGCTCCCAGCCGTGTACCAGGACTACCAGGACGTGTTCGAGGAACGGGGGGCAGACCAGCTGCCGCCGCATCGGCCTTTTGACTGCGGCATAGACCTCCAACCCGGAGCGCCTTTACCAGTGAGTCGCTTATATTCCCTAACAGAGCCAGAGCGCGAGGCTTTGCAGGACTTCTTGCGCAAGAACCTGGAGCGTGGGTTCATTAGGCCTTCCACCTCGCCCACCGCGGCGCCGGTGCTTTTTGTTAAGAAGAAATGTGGGGAACTCCGCCCTTGCCATGATTACCGAGCCCTGAACAAAATTACCGTCCCAGACCGGTACCCCTTGCCCCTTATCTCGGAGCTGCTGGAGCGGGTGCAAGGGGCACAGGTGTTCACCAAGCTGGACCTCCGGGGGGCCTACAACTTGATTCGGATCCGAGCCGGGGATGAGTGGAAGACAGCGTTTGGGACCCGGTACGGGCAGTTCGAATATTTGGTTATGCCTTTCGGTTTGTGCAACGCGCCTGCTGTGTTTCAACGCTACATCAACCACGTGTTTCAGGACCTGTTAGACAAGTACGTGGTGGTGTATTTGGATGACATACTGATTTACTCCCGTGACCCGGCTCGCCATGAGGGACATGTCCGGACCGTGCTGCAGCGCTTGCGTGAGCACCGTTTGTACGCAAAGCTCAGCAAGTGCGAGTTCCATCAGCGGACTGTGGACTTCCTTGGTCACCGGCTCTCTCCAGATGGGGTGCAAATGGACCCGGGGAAGGTGACAGCGGTTCAAGAATGGGCGGCACCCCGGAACCGCAAGGACCTACAGCGTTTCCTGGGGTTCGCCAATTACTACCGGACCTTCATCGCTGATTATGCTCATCGCACCACCCCGTTGACCCGGCTACTGCGCCCAAAGACGCCGTTTTCCTGGGACAAGGAGGCAGAGGAGGCGTTTCAGGGGTTGAAGGCCTGTTTCCAGAGGGCACCAATCTTACAACATCCTGACCCCTCTCGACCCTTTGTGGTGGAGACCGACGCTTCCAGTACGGCTCTCGGTGCCGTCTTGTCTCAACAGATTGGTCCTGAAGCGCCACTCTTACCCTGTGCCTTCTATTCCCGCCAGCTCCTACCAGCGGAGCGTAACTATACTGTGTGGGAGCGGGAACTACTGGCCATCAAGGTAGCCTTTGAGGTCTGGCGCCACCATCTTGAGGGGGCACGACATCCGGTGGAGGTGAGAACCGACCACCGGAACCTGGAGTACCTCCAGACCACCCGCAAGCTGAACCAAAGACAGATCCGGTGGGCGTTGTTCTTTTCCCGGTTCCAGTTCCGGATCCGCTACATCCCTAGCTCTCAGAATCAGAAGGCGGATGCCCTGTCCCGGAAACCTGACGACAACGCAGACACGGTACAGCAAGCAGAACCCACCACGATCCTACCTCCGGCTGCATTCCTGGCCACCCAGGAGGCGCAGCCACTGCAGGTTCGGGTGCGGGAACAGCAGCGGGTCGACGCTTGGGCCCAGGAACGACTCCGGGAGCTGGCTGAAGGGTCCAGCCCACAGTATCCGGGGCTGGTCCTGCATCAGGGCCTTCTGCTGCACCACGGTCGTTTGTACATCCCGCCAGGGCCACTACGGCTGGAGGTTCTCCGGATGGCCCATGATGCCCCAGCAGCGGGGCACTTTGGACGGTATCGGACCACCCATCTGGTCAGTCGAGAGTTTTGGTGGCCCCGCCTGAAGGCTGACGTGGCTCGCTACGTTGCTGGTTGTGATGTCTGCCGGCGCGCCAAGGGACCTACCGGGCGACCCCCCGGCCTACTTCAGCCATTGCCAGTTCCACCGCACCCTTGGCACACGGTTTCGTTGGACTTTGTAGTGGACTTACCCTCGTCTCGTGGCTGTACCTGCCTTCTGGTTTTCTCCGACCATTTCACCAAGATGGTGCACTGCGCTCCCTGTCCATCTGTACCCACAGCCAAGGAAACTGCTCAGCTGTACCTTCAGCATGTCTTCCGCCTGCATGGCCTACCTGAGCGCGTGGTGTCCGACCGGGGCGTTCAGTTCACATCCCGGTTCTGGCAAGCACTACACCGGACTCTCGGGACGGAGGTCTGCCTCTCGTCAGCCTACCACCCACAGACCGATGGCCAGACGGAACGGGCGAACGCGGTGCTGGAGCAGTACCTCCGGTGTTACTGCAGCTACCAGCAGGATGACTGGGTCGACCACCTGGCATTGGCGGAGTTCGCCTACAATAACGCGGTGAATGCGTCCACCCAGCAGACCCCGTTCCAGGCCAGTTATGGTTATCATCCACGGCTGTTTCCAGAGGTGCTGCCGACATCCGCAGTCCCGGCGGTGACGGAGTGGCTTCAAGAGCTCCAGTCCCAGCAACAGCTTTTGGTGGAGCAACTGCACCAGGCCAAGGAAGCGTACAAGGCCCAGGCCGACCGCCACCGCCAGGTGGGGCCGGAACTTCGCGTCGGTGACCTGGTTTGGCTCTCCACTCGCCACCTCCACCCCTCTCGACCTTCGCGGAAGTTGGACGCCCGCTTCACCGGCCCGTTCCCTATCGTAGACCAAGTCTCTCCTGTGGCATTTCGTCTCCGGTTACCCGCAACCCTGAAGGTTCACCCGGTCTTCCACAGGTCCCTTTTGAGTCCGGTGGCCCCACCCGACGAGTTCCACCCGAACCGTCCCCGACCGCAGCCAGTGTTGGTTCGGGGAGAGCCTGAGTACGAGGTGGAACGCATCCTGGACTCCCGTTACCGCAGGGGGAAGCTGCAGTATCTCATTGACTGGAAGGGGTACGGACCGGAGGACCGTTCCTGGGAACCAGCGGCCAACGTCCACGCACCTGCCTGCCTCCGAGAGTTCCATGCGACGTACCCCGGCAAGCCGGGTCCGGACCCTCGGTTGAGGGGGGGGCCTGGGAGGGGGGATGGTGTGATGGCCTGGGATTCCGATTCGGAGGATGAAACAGAGGAATCCCGGCCTGCACAGGAGTCCCCGCCTCCAGGGCCGGCTGAACTGGGGCCAGGCCTAGATGCTGAAGAGCCTGCACCTGTGGCAGTGCATCAGGAGCTGGCCCCAGGTGAAGCCCTTCTGGCCCCAGAGAGGCTTGACGACTCAGTGGCCACAGGTGAGCCTCCTCCAGGGCCCAGTAACCCTTCGGCCTCTCCTGATCTGCAGAGGTTTAGAGCAGAGAGGCGAAGGGAACTGGTTGCCCCCAGGAGGAGTGCTCGCCTTAAGGCCAGAGGAGGCGGGGCTCCTGGGGGCCGGGACCGCCCCTGGCCTTAGAAGGGGATAAAAGCCCAGTCAGCCCGGCCCCAGGTTGCGGGAGCAACGTCGTTGTTGGCTTCGGACCTTCCTGCGTTCTTGATCCCTGCTCGGCCACCTGTTCCTGACTATCCGGTACTCCTGTTCCCTGCTCGGCCTCCTGTTCCCGACCATCCGGTGTTCCTGTTCCCTGCACAGCCTCCTGTTCCAGCGTTCCTGTTCACCGCCCGGCACTCTGCCTCGGACCTTGCCCCTCTTCGTGTGGACTTTGCTACACCCAAGGTACCTTACCCCCGGGACCAGCACATGGAGAAAGTAAGATTTTTGCTGAAATTGTGACCCCGGGGCTTAGGGATTTTTTCAAAAAATCTTTTTCCGGCGTTTAAGTTGTTGAGGGCTGATTTCTTGTCCTGTGATAAAAAGCCTTCTGTTTCGACCGCCAAACCTTTCAGGGGAGCATTTGCAAGTCTTTGGCATCATTTTTGAGTGAATTGGAGAAAGTAAGATTTTTGCTGAAATTGTGACCCCGGGGCTTAGGGATTTTTTCAAAAAATCTTTTTCTGCAGGTTAAGTTGTTGAGGGCTGATTTCTTGTCCTGTGATAAAAAGCCTTCTGTTTCGACCGCCAAACCTTTCAGGGGAGCATTTGCAAGCGTTTGGCATCATTTTTGAGTGAATTGGAGAAAGTAAGATTTTGGCTGAAATTGTGACCCCGGGGCTTAGGGATTTTTTCAAAAAATCTTTTTCTGCAGGTTAAGTTGTTGAGGGCTGATTTCTTGTCCTGTGATAAAAAGCCTTCTGTTTCGACCGCCAAACCTTTCAGGGGAGCATTTGCAAGCGTTTGGCATCATTTTTGAGTGAATTGGAGAAAGTCACATTTTGGCTGAAATTGTGACCCCGGGGCTTAGGGATTTTTTCAAAAAACCTTTTTCTGCAGGTTAAGTTGTTGAGGGCTGATTTCTTGTCTTGTGATAAAAAGCCTTCTGTTTCGACCGCCAAACCTTTCAGGGGAGCATTTGCAAGCGTTTGGCATCATTTTTGTGAGAATTGGAGAAAGTAAGATTTTTGCTGAAATTGTGACCCCGGGGCTTAGGGATTTTTTCAAAAAATCTTTTTCTGCAGGTTAAGTTTTTGAGGGCTGATTTCTTGTCCTGTGATAAAAAGCCTTCTGTTTCGACCGCCAAACCTTTCAGGGGAGCATTTGCAAGCGTTTGGCATCATTTTTGAGTGAATTGGAGAAAGTCACATTTTGGCTGAAATTGTGACCCCGGGGCTTAGGGATTTTTTCAAAAAACCTTTTTCTGCAGGTTAAGTTGTTGAGGGCTGATTTCTTGTCCTGTGATAAAAAGCCTTCTGTTTCGACCGCCAAACCTTTCAGGGGAGCATTTGCAAGCGTTTGGCATCATTTTTGTGAGAATTGGAGAAAGTAAGATTTTTCCTGAAATTGTGACCCCGGGGCTTAGGGATTTTTTCAAAAAATCTTTTTCTGCAGGTTAAGTTTTTGAGGGCTGATTTCTTGTCCTGTGATAAAAAGCCTTCTGTTTCGACCGCCAAACCTTTCAGGGGAGCATTTGCAACTCTTTGGCATCATTTTTGAGTGAATGGGAGAAAGTAAGATTTTTGCTGAAAGTGTGACCCCGGGGCTTAGGGATTTTTTCAAAAAATCTTTTTCTGCAGGTTAAGTTGTTGAGGGCTGATTTCTTGTCCTGTGATAAAAAGCCTTCTGTTTCGACCGCCAAACCTTTCAGGGGAGCATATGCAAGCGTTTGGCATCATTTTTGAGTGAATTGGAGAAAGTCAGATTTTTGCTGAAATTGTGACCCCGGGGCTTAGGGATTTTTTCAAAAAATCTTTTTCTGCAGGTTAAGTTGTTGAGGGCTGATTTCTTGTCCTGTGACAAAAAGCCTTCTGTTTCGACCGCCAAACCTTTCAGGGGAGCATTTGCAAGCGTTTGGCATCATTTTTGAGTGAATTGGAGAAAGTCACATTTTGGCTGAAATTGTGACCCCGGGGCTTAGGGATTTTTTCAAAAAAACCTTTTTCTGCCGGTTAAGTTGTTGAGGGCTGATTTCTTGTCCTGTGATAAAAAGCCTTCTCTTTCGACCACCAAACCTTTCAGGGGAGCATTTGCAAGTCTTTGGCATCATTTTTGCGTGAATTGCCAAAAGTCAGATTTTTGCTGAAATTGTGACCCCGGGGCTTAGGGATTTTTTCAAAAAAACCTTTTTCCGGCGGTTAAGTTGTTGAGGGCTGATTTCTTGTCCTGTGATAAAAAGCCTTCTGTTTCGACCGCCAAACCTTTCAGGGGAGCATTTGCAAGCCTTTGGCATCATTTTTGCGTGAATTGCCAAAAGTCAGATTTTTGCTGAAATTGTGACCCCGGGGCTTAGGGATTTTTTCAAAAAAACCTTTTTCTGCAGGTTAAGTTGTTGAGGGCTGATTTCTTGTCCTGTGATAAAAAGCCTTCTGTTTCGACCCCCATCCTTTCAGGGGAGCATTTGCAAGCGTTTGGCATCATTTTTGCGTCAATTGCCAAAAGTCAGATTTTTGCTGAAATTGTGACCCCGGGGCTTAGGGATTTTTTCAAAAAAATCTTTTTCTGCAGGTTAAGTTGTTGAGGGCTGATTTCTTGTCCTGTGATAAAAAGCCTTCTGTTTTGATCGCCAAACCTTTCAGGGGAGCATTTGCAAGCGTTTGGCATCATTTTTGAGTGAATTGGAGAAAGTCACATTTTGGCTGAAATTGTGACCCCGGGGCTTAGGGATTTTTTCAAAAAAATCTTTTTCTGCCGGTTAAGTTGTTGAGGGCTGATTTCTTGTCCTGTGATAAAAAGCCTTCTCTTTCGACCACCAAACCTTTCAGGGGAGCATTTGCAAGTCTTTGGCATCATTCTTGAGTGAATTGCCAAAAGTCAGATTTTTGCTGAAATTGTGACCCCGGGGCTTAGGGATTTTTTCAAAAAAACCTTTTTCCGGCGGTTAAGTTGTTGAGGGCTGATTTCTTGTCCTGTGATAAAAAGCCTGTTTCGACCGCCAAAACTTTCAGGGGAGCATTTGCAAGCGTTTGGCATCATTTTTGTGAGTGAATTGGAGAAAGTAAGATTTTGGCTGAAATTGTGACCCCGGGGCTTGGGGATTTTTTCAAAAAATCTTTTTCTGCAGGTTAAGTTGTTGAGGGCTGATTTCTTGTCCTGTGATAAAAAGCCTTCTGTTTTGACCGCCAAACCTTTCAGGGGAGCATTTGCAAGCCTTTGGCATCATTTTTGCGTGAATTGCCAAAAGTAAGATTTTTGCTGAAATTGTGACCCCGGGGCTTAGGGATTTTTTCAAAAAAACCTTTTTCCGGCGGTTAAGTTGTTGAGGGCTGATTTCTTGTCCTGTGATAAAAAGCCTTCTGTTTCGACCGCCAAACCTTTCAGGGGAGCATTTGCAAGTCTTTGGCATCATTTTTGAGTGAATTGGAGAAAGTAAGATTTTTGCTGAAATTGTGACCCCGGGGCTTAGGGATTTTTTCAAAAAATCTTTTTCTGCAGGTTAAGTTGTTGAGGGCTGATTTCTTGTCCTGTGATAAAAAGCCTTCTGTTTCGACCGCCAAACCTTTCAGGGGAGCATTTGCAAGCCTTTGGCATCATTTTTGCGTGAATTGCCAAAAGTCAGATTTTTGCTGAAATTGTGACCCCGGGGCTTAGGGATTTTTTCAAAAAAATCTTTTTCTGCAGGTTAAGTTGTTGAGGGCTGATTTCTTGTCCTGTGATAAAAAGCCTTCTGTTTCGACCTCCATCCTTTCAGGGGAGCATTTGCAAGCGTTTGGCATCATTTTTGCGTCAATTGCCAAAAGTCAGATTTTTGCTGAAATTGTGACCCCGGGGCTTAGGGATTTTTTCAAAAAATCTTTTTCTGCAGGTTAAGTTGTTGAGGGCTGATTTCTTGTCCTGTGATAAAAAGCCTTCTGTTTCGACGGCCAAACCTTTCAGGGGAGCATTTGCAAGCGTTTGGCATCATTTTTGCGTGAATTGCCAAAAGTCAGATTTTTTCTGAAATTGTGACCCCGGGGCTTAGGGATTTTTTCCAAAAAATCTTTTTCTGCAGGTTAAGTTGTTGAGGGCTGATTTCTTGTCCTGTGACAAAAAGCCTTCTGTTTTGACCGCCAAACCTTTCAGGGGAGCATTTGCAAGCGTTTGGCATCATTTTTGAGTGAATTGGAGAAAGTCACATTTTGGCTGAAATTGTGACCCCGGGGCTTAGGGATTTTTTCAAAAAAATCTTTTTCTGCCGGTTAAGTTGTTGAGGGCTGATTTCTTGTCCTGTGATAAAAAGCCTTCTCTTTCGACCACCAAACCTTTCAGGGGAGCATTTGCAAGTCTTTGGCATCATTTTTGAGTGAATTGCCAAAAGTCAGATTTTTGCTGAAATTGTGACCCCGGGGCTTAGGGATTTTTTCAAAAAAACCTTTTTCCGGCGGTTAAGTTGTTGAGGGCTGATTTCTTGTCCTGTGATAAAAAGCCTTCTGTTTCGACCGCCAAAACTTTCAGGGGAGCATTTGCCAGCGTTTGGCATCATTTTTTTGAGTGAATTGGAGAAAGTAAGATTTTGGCTGAAATTGTGACCCCGGGGCTTAGGGATTTTTTCAAAAAATCTTTTTCTGCAGGTTAAGTTGTTGAGGGCTGATTTCTTGTCCTGTGATAAAAAGCCTTCTGTTTTGACCGCCAAACCTTTCAGGGGAGCATTTGCAAGCCTTTGGCATCATTTTTGCGTGAATTGCCAAAAGTAAGATTTTTGCTGAAATTGTGACCCCGGGGCTTAGGGATTTTTTCAAAAAAACCTTTTTCCGGCGGTTAAGTAGTTGAGGGCTGATTTCTTGTCCTGTGATAAAAAGCCTTCTGTTTCGACCGCCAAACCTTTCAGGGGAGCATTTGCAAGCGTTTGGCATCATTTTTGAGTGAATTGCCAAAAGTCAGATTTTTGCTGAAATTGTGACCCCGGGGCTTAGGGATTTTTTCAAAAAATCTTTTTCTGCAGGTTAAGTTGTTGAGGGCTGATTTCTTGTCCTGTGATAAAAAGCCTTCTGTTTCGACCCCCATCCTTTCAGGGGAGCATTTGCAAGCGTTTTGCATCATTTTTGCGTCAATTGCCAAAAGTCAGATTTTTGCTGAAATTGTGACCCCGGGGCTCAGGGATTTTTTCAAAAAATCTTTTTCTGCAGGTTAAGTTGTTGAGGGCTGATTTCTTGTCCTGTGATAAAAAGCCTTCTGTTTCGACCGCCAAAACTTTCAGGGGAGCATTTGCCAGCGTTTGGCATCATTTTTTTGAGTGAATTGGAGAAAGTAAGATTTTGGCTGAAATTGTGACCCCGGGGCTTGGGGATTTTTTCAAAAAATCTTTTTCTGCAGGTTAAGTTGTTGAGGGCTGATTTCTTGTCCTGTGATAAAAAGCCTTCTGTTTTGACCGCCAAACCTTTCAGGGGAGCATTTGCAAGCCTTTGGCATCATTTTTGCGTGAATTGCCAAAAGTAAGATTTTTGCTGAAATTGTGACCCCGGGGCTTAGGGATTTTTTCAAAAAAACCTTTTTCCGGCGGTTAAGTTGTTGAGGGCTGATTTCTTGTCCTGTGATAAAAAGCCTTCTGTTTCAACCGCCAAACCTTTCAGGGGAGCATTTGCAAGCATTTGGCATCATTTTTGAGTGAATTGCCAAAAGTCAGATTTTTGCTGAAATTGTGACCCCGGGGCTTAGGGATTTTTTCAAAAAATCTTTTTCTGCAGGTTAAGTTGTTGAGGGCTGATTTCTTGTCCTGTGATAAAAAGCCTTCTGTTTCGACCCCCATCCTTTCAGGGGAGCATTTGCAAGCGTTTGGCATCATTTTTGCGTCAATTGCCAAAAGTCAGATTTTTGCTGAAATTGTGACCCCGGGGCTCAGGGATTTTTTCAAAAAATCTTTTTCTGCAGGTTAAGTTGTTGAGGGCTGATTTCTTGTCCTGTGATAAAAAGCCTTCTGTTTCGACGGCCAAACCTTTCAGGGGAGCATTTGCAAGCGTTTGGCATCATTTTTGCGTGAATTGCCAAAAGTCAGATTTTTGCTGAAATTGTGACCCCGGGGCTTAGGGATTTTTTCAAAAAAATCTTTTTCTGCAGGTTAAGTTGTTGAGGGCTGATTTCTTGTACTGTGATAAAAAGCCTTCTGTTTTGATCGCCAAACCTTTCAGGGGAGCATTTGCAAGCGTTTGGCATCATTTTTGAGTGAATTGGAGAAAGTCACATTTTGGCTGAAATTGTGACCCCGGGGCTTAGGGATTTTTTCAAAAAAATCTTTTTCTGCCGGTTAAGTTGTTGAGGGCTGATTTCTTGTCCTGTGATAAAAAGCCTTCTCTTTCGACCACCAAACCTTTCAGGGGAGCATTTGCAAGTCTTTGGCATTATTTTTGAGTGAATTGCCAAAAGTCAGATTTTTGCTGAAATTGTGACCCCGGGGCTTAGGGATTTTTTCAAAAAAACCTTTTTCCGGCGGTTAAGTTGTTGAGGGCTGATTTCTTGTCCTGTGATAAAAAGCCTTCTGTTTCGACCGCCAAAACTTTCAGGGGAGCATTTGCAAGCCTTTGGCATCATTTTTGCGTGAATTGCCAAAAGTCAGATTTTTGCTGAAATTGTGACCCCGGGGCTTAGGGATTTTTTCAAAAAATCTTTTTCTGCAGGTTAAGTTGTTGAGGGCTGATTTCTTGTCCTGTGATAAAAAGCCTTCTGTTTCGACCGCCAAACCTTTCAGGGGAGCATTTGCAAGCCTTTGGCATCATTTTTGCGTGAATTGCCAAAAGTCAGATTTTTGCTGAAATTGTGACCCCGGGGCTTAGGGATTTTTTCAAAAAAACCTTTTTCCGGCGGTTAAGTTGTTGAGGGCTGATTTCTTGTCCTGTGATAAAAAGCCTTCTGTTTCGACCGCCAAACCTTTCAGGGGAGCATTTGCAAGCGTTTGGCATCATTTTTGCGTGAATTGCCAAAAGTCAGATTTTTGCTGAAATTGTGACCCCGGGGCTTAGGGATTTTTTCAAAAAAATCTTTTTCTGCAGGTTAAGTTGTTGAGGGCTGATTTCTTGTCCTGTGATAAAAAGCCTTCTGTTTTGATCGCCAAACCTTTCAGGGGAGCATTTGCAAGCGTTTGGCATCATTTTTGAGTGAATTGGAGAAAGTCACATTTTGGCTGAAATTGTGACCCCGCGGCTTAGGGATTTTTTCAAAAGAATCTTTTTCTGCCGGTTAAGTTGTTGAGGGCTGATTTCTTGTCCTGTGATAAAAAGCCTTCTGTTTCGACCGCCAAACCTTTCAGGGGAGCATTTGCAAGCGTTTGGCATCATTTTTGTGAGTGAATTGGAGAAAGTAAGATTTTGGCTGAAATTGTGACCCCGGGGCTTGGGGATTTTTTCAAAAAATCTTTTTCTGCAGGTTAAGTTGTTGAGGGCTGATTTCTTGTCCTGTGATAAAAAGCCTTCTGTTTTGACCGCCAAACCTTTCAGGGGAGCATTTGCAAGCCTTTGGCATCATTTTTGCGTGAATTGCCAAAAGTAAGATTTTTGCTGAAATTGTGACCCCGGGGCTTAGGGATTTTTTCAAAAAAACCTTTTTCCGGCGGTTAAGTTGTTGAGGGCTGATTTCTTGTCCTGTGATAAAAAGCCTTCTGTTTCGACCGCCAAACCTTTCAGGGGAGCATTTGCAAGCGTTTGGCATCATTTTTGAGTGAATTGCCAAAAGTCAGATTTTTGCTGAAATTGTGACCCCGGGGCTTAGGGATTTTTTCAAAAAATCTTTTTCTGCAGGTTAAGTTGTTGAGGGCTGATTTCTTGTCCTGTGATAAAAAGCCTTCTGTTTCGACCCCCATCCTTTCAGGGGAGCATTTGCAAGCGTTTGGCATCATTTTTGCGTCAATTGCCAAAAGTCAGATTTTTGCTGAAATTGTGACCCCGGGGCTCAGGGATTTTTTCAAAAAATCTTTTTCTGCAGGTTAAGTTGTTGAGGGCTGATTTCTTGTCCTGTGATAAAAAGCCTTCTGTTTCGACGGCCAAACCTTTCAGGGGAGCATTTGCAAGCGTTTGGCATCATTTTTGAGTGAATTGGAGAAAGTCACATTTTGGCTGAAATTGTGACCCCGGGCCTTAGGGATTTTTTCAAAAAAAACATTTTTCCGGCGGTTAATTTGTTGAGGGCTGATTTCTTGTCCTGTGATAAAAAGCCTTCTGTTTCGACCCCCATCCTTTCAGGGGAGCATTTGCAAGCGTTTGGCATCATTTTGCGTCAATTGCCAAAAGTCAGATTTTTGCTGAAATTGTGACCCCGGGGCTCAGGGATTTTTTCAAAAAAATCTTTTTCTGCCGGTTAAGTTGTTGAGGGCTGATTTCTTGTCCTGTGATAAAAAGCCTTCTCTTTCGACCACCAAACCTTTCAGGGGAGCATTTGCAAGTCTTTGGCATCATTTTTGAGTGAATTGCCAAAAGTCAGATTTTTGCTGAAATTGTGACCCCGGGCCTTAGGGATTTTTTCAAAAAAACATTTTTCCGGCGGTTAAGTTGTTGAGGGCTGATTTCTTGTCCTGTGATAAAAAGCCTTCTGTTTCGACCGCCAAAACTTTCAGGGGAGCATTTGCAAGCCTTTGGCATCATTTTTGCGTGAATTGCCAAAAGTAAGATTTTTGCTGAAATTGTGACCCCGGGGCTTAGGGATTTTTTCAAAAAAACCTTTTTCCGGCGGTTAAGTTGTTGAGGGCTGATTTCTTGTCCTGTGATAAAAAGCCTTCTGTTTCGACCGCCAAACCTTTCAGGGGAGCATTTGCAAGCCTTTGGCATCATTTTTGCGTGAATTGCCAAAAGTAAGATTTTTGCTGAAATTGTGACCCCGGGGCTTAGGGATTTTTCAAAAAAACCTTTTTCCGGCGGTTATGTTGTTGAGGGCTGATTTCTTGTCCTGTGATAAAAAGCCTTCTGTTTCGACCGCCAAACCTTTCAGGGGAGCATTTGCAAGCGTTTGGCATCATTTTTGAGTGAATTGCCAAAAGTCAGATTTTTGCTGAAATTGTGACCCGGGGCTTAGGGATTTTTTCAAAAAATCTTTTTCTGCAGGTTAAGTTGTTGAGGGCTGATTTCTTGTCCTGTGATAAAAAGCCTTCTGTTTCGACCGCCAAACCTTTCAGGGGAGCATTTGCAAGCCTTTGGCATCATTTTTGCGTGAATTGCCAAAAGTCAGATTTTTGCTGAAATTGTGACCCCGGGGCTTAGGGATTTTTTCAAAAAAACCTTTTTCCGGCGGTTAAGTTGTTGAGGGCTGATTTCTTGTCCTGTGATAAAAAGCCTTCTGTTTCGACCGCCAAACCTTTCAGGGGAGCATTTGCAAGCCTTTGGCATCATTTTTGCGTGAATTGCCAAAAGTCAGATTTTTGCTGAAATTGTGACCCCGGGGCTTAGGGATTTTTTCAAAAAAATCTTCTTCTGCAGGTTAAGTTGTTGAGGGCTGATTTCTTGTCCTGTGATAAAAAGCCTTCTCTTTCGACCACCAAACCTTTCAGGGGAGCATTTGCAAGTCTTTGGCATCATTTTTGAGTGAATTGCCAAAGTCAGATTTTTGCTGAAATTGTGACCCCGGGGCTTAGGGATTTTTTCAAAAAAACCTTTTTCCGGCGGTTAAGTTGTTGAGGGCTGATTTCTTGTCCTGTGATAAAAAGCCTTCTGTTTTGACCGCCAAAACTTTCAGGGGAGCATTTGCAAGCGTTTGGCATCATTTTTGTGAGTGAATTGGAGAAAGTAAGATTTTGGCTGAAATTGTGACCCCGGGGCTTGGGGATTTTTTCAAAAAATCTTTTTCTGCCGGTTAAGTTGTTGAGGGCTGATTTCTTGTCCTGTGATAAAAAGCCTTCTGTTTTGACCGCCAAACCTTTCAGGGGAGCATTTGCAAGCCTTTGGCATCATTTTTGCGTGAATTGCCAAAAGTAAGATTTTTGCTGAAATTGTGACCCCGGGGCTTAGG
The DNA here is from genome assembly GCF_965153285.1 of Podarcis tiliguerta. NCBI lineage: Eukaryota > Metazoa > Chordata > Lepidosauria > Squamata > Lacertidae > Podarcis > Podarcis tiliguerta. The sequence continues at coordinate 32,333 of NW_028148687.1, read as the reverse complement.
GATTTTTTTCAAAAAAACCTTTTTCCGGCGGTTAAGTTGTTGAGGGCTGATTTCTTGTCCTGTGATAAAAAGCCTTCTGTTTTGACCGCCAAACCTTTCAGGGGAGCATTTGCTAGACTTTGGCATCATTTTTGCGTGAATTGCCAAAAGTAAGATTTTTGCTGAAATTGTGACCCCGGGGCTTAGGGATTTTTTCAAAAAAACCTTTTTCCGGCGGTTAAGTTGTTGAGGGCTGATTTCTTGTCCTGTGATAAAAAGCCTTCTGTTTCGACCGCCAAACCTTTCAGGGGAGCATTTGCAAGCGTTTGGCATCATTTTTGAGTGAATTGCCAAAAGTCAGATTTTTGCTGAAATTGTGACCCCGGGGCTTAGGGATTTTTTCAAAAAATCTTTTTCTGCAGGTTAAGTTGTTGAGGGCTGATTTCTTGTCCTGTGATAAAAAGCCTTCTGTTTCGACCGCCAAACCTTTCAGGGGAGCATTTGCAAGCGTTTGGCATCATTTTTGCGTGAATTGCCAAAAGTCAGATTTTTGCTGAAATTGTGACCCCGGGGCTTAGGGATTTTTTCAAAAAAATCTTTTTCTGCAGGTTAAGTTGTTGAGGGCTGATTTCTTGTCCTGTGATAAAAAGCCTTCTGTTTTGATCGCCAAACCTTTCAGGGGAGCATTTGCAAGCGTTTGGCATCATTTTTGAGTGAATTGGAGAAAGTCACATTTTGGCTGAAATTGTGACCCCGGGGCTTAGGGATTTTTTCAAAAAAATCTTTTTCTGCCGGTTAAGTTGTTGAGGGCTGATTTCTTGTCCTGTGATAAAAAGCCTTCTCTTTCGACCACCAAACCTTTCAGGGGAGCATTTGCAAGTCTTTGGCATCATTTTTGAGTGAATTGCCAAAGTCAGATTTTTGCTGAAATTGTGACCCCGGGGCTTAGGGATTTTTTCAAAAAAACCTTTTTCCGGCGGTTAAGTTGTTGAGGGCTGATTTCTTGTCCTGTGATAAAAAGCCTTCTGTTTTGACCGCCAAAACTTTCAGGGGAGCATTTGCAAGCGTTTGGCATCATTTTTGTGAGTGAATTGGAGAAAGTAAGATTTTGGCTGAAATTGTGACCCCGGGGCTTGGGGATTTTTTCAAAAAATCTTTTTCTGCCGGTTAAGTTGTTGAGGGCTGATTTCTTGTCCTGTGATAAAAAGCCTTCTGTTTTGACCGCCAAACCTTTCAGGGGAGCATTTGCAAGCCTTTGGCATCATTTTTGCGTGAATTGCCAAAAGTAAGATTTTTGCTGAAATTGTGACCCCGGGGCTTAGGGATTTTTTCAAAAAAACCTTTTTCCGGCGGTTAAGTTGTTGAGGGCTGATTTCTTGTCCTGTGATAAAAAGCCTTCTGTTTTGACCGCCAAACCTTTCAGGGGAGCATTTGCAAGCCTTTGGCATCATTTTTGCGTGAATTGCCAAAAGTAAGATTTTTGCTGAAATTGTGACCCCGGGGCTTAGGGATTTTTTCAAAAAAACCTTTTTCCGGCGGTTAAGTTGTTGAGGGCTGATTTCTTGTCCTGTGATAAAAAGCCTTCTGTTTCGACCGCCAAACCTTTCAGGGGAGCATTTGCAAGCGTTTGGCATCATTTTTGAGTGAATTGCCAAAAGTCAGATTTTTGCTGAAATTGTGACCCCGGGGCTTAGGGATTTTTTCAAAAAATCTTTTTCTGCAGGTTAAGTTGTTGAGGGCTGATTTCTTGTCCTGTGATAAAAAGCCTTCTGTTTCGACCGCCAAACCTTTCAGGGGAGCATTTGCAAGCCTTTGGCATCATTTTTGCGTGAATTGCCAAAAGTCAGATTTTTGCTGAAATTGTGACCCCGGGGCTTAGGGATTTTTTCAAAAAAATCTTTTTCTGCCGGTTAAGTTGTTGAGGGCTGATTTCTTGTCCTGTGATAAAAAGCCTTCTGTTTCGACCACCAAACCTTTCAGGGGAGCATTTGCAAGTCTTTGGCATCATTTTTGAGTGAATTGCCAAAAGTCAGATTTTTGCTGAAATTGTGACCCCGGGGCTTAGGGATTTTTTCAAAAAAACCTTTTTCCGGCGGTTAAGTTGTTGAGGGCTGATTTCTTGTCCTGTGATAAAAAGCCTTCTGTTTCGACCGCCAAACCTTTCAGGGGAGCATTTGCAAGCGTTTGGCATCATTTTTGAGTGAATTGGAGAAAGTCACATTTTGGCTGAAATTGTGACCCCGGGGCTTAGGGATTTTTTCAAAAAAATCTTTTTCTGCCGGTTAAGTTGTTGAGGGCTGATTTCTTGTCCTGTGATAAAAAGCCTTCTCTTTCGACCACCAAACCTTTCAGGGGAGCATTTGCAAGTCTTTGGCATCATTTTTGCGTGAATTGCCAAAAGTCAGATTTTTGCTGAAATTGTGACCCCGGGGCTTAGGGATTTTTTCAAAAAAACCTTTTTCCGGCGGTTAAGTTGTTGAGGGCTGATTTCTTGTCCTGTGATAAAAAGCCTTCTGTTTCGACCGCCAAACCTTTCAGGGGAGCATTTGCAAGCCTTTGGCATCATTTTTGCGTGAATTGCCAAAAGTCAGATTTTTGCTGAAATTGTGACCCCGGGGCTTAGGGATTTTTTCAAAAAAACCTTTTTCCGGCGGTTAAGTTGTTGAGGGCTGATTTCTTGTCCTGTGATAAAAAGCCTTCTGTTTCGACCGCCAAACCTTTCAGGGGAGCATTTGCAAGCGTTTGGCATCATTTTTGAGTGAATTGCCAAAAGTCAGATTTTTGCTGAAATTGTGACCCCGGGGCTTAGGGATTTTTTCAAAAAATCTTTTTCTGCAGGTTAAGTTGTTGAGGGCTGATTTCTTGTCCTGTGATAAAAAGCCTTCTGTTTCGACCGCCAAACCTTTCAGGGGAGCATTTGCAAGCCTTTGGCATCATTTTTGCGTGAATTGCCAAAAGTCAGATTTTTGCTGAAATTGTGACCCCGGGGCTTAGGGATTTTTTCAAAAAAATCTTTTTCTGCCGGTTAAGTTGTTGAGGGCTGATTTCTTGTCCTGTGATAAAAAGCCTTCTGTTTCGACCACCAAACCTTTCAGGGGAGCATTTGCAAGTCTTTGGCATCATTTTTGAGTGAATTGCCAAAAGTCAGATTTTTGCTGAAATTGTGACCCCGGGGCTTAGGGATTTTTTCAAAAAAACCTTTTTCCGGCGGTTAAGTTGTTGAGGGCTGATTTCTTGTCCTGTGATAAAAAGCCTTCTGTTTCGACCGCCAAACCTTTCAGGGGAGCATTTGCAAGCGTTTGGCATCATTTTTGAGTGAATTGGAGAAAGTCACATTTTGGCTGAAATTGTGACCCCGGGGCTTAGGGATTTTTTCAAAAAAATCTTTTTCTGCCGGTTAAGTTGTTGAGGGCTGATTTCTTGTCCTGTGATAAAAAGCCTTCTCTTTCGACCACCAAACCTTTCAGGGGAGCATTTGCAAGTCTTTGGCATCATTTTTGCGTGAATTGCCAAAAGTCAGATTTTTGCTGAAATTGTGACCCCGGGGCTTAGGGATTTTTTCAAAAAAACCTTTTTCCGGCGGTTAAGTTGTTGAGGGCTGATTTCTTGTCCTGTGATAAAAAGCCTTCTGTTTCGACCGCCAAACCTTTCAGGGGAGCATTTGCAAGCCTTTGGCATCATTTTTGCGTGAATTGCCAAAAGTCAGATTTTTGCTGAAATTGTGACCCCGGGGCTTAGGGATTTTTTCAAAAAAATCTTTTTCTGCAGGTTAAGTTGTTGAGGGCTGATTTCTTGTCCTGTGATAAAAAGCCTTCTGTTTCGACCCCCATCCTTTCAGGGGAGCATTTGCAAGCGTTTGGCATCATTTTTGCGTCAATTGCCAAAAGTCAGATTTTTGCTGAAATTGTGACCCCGGGGCTTAGGGATTTTTTCAAAAAATCTTTTTCTGCAGGTTAAGTTGTTGAGGGCTGATTTCTTGTCCTGTGATAAAAAGCCTTCTGTTTCGACCGCCAAACCTTTCAGGGGAGCATTTGCAAGCGTTTGGCATCATTTTTGCGTGAATTGCCAAAAGTCAGATTTTTGCTAAAATTGTGACCCCGGGGCTTAGGGATTTTTTCAAAAAAATCTTTTTCTGCAGGTTAAGTTGTTGAGGGCTGATTTCTTGTCCTGTGATAAAAAGCCTTCTGTTTTGATCGCCAAACCTTTCAGGGGAGCATTTGCAAGCGTTTGGCATCATTTTTGAGTGAATTGGAGAAAGTCACATTTTGGCTGAAATTGTGACCCCGGGGCTTAGGGATTTTTTCAAAAAAATCTTTTTCTGCCGGTTAAGTTGTTGAGGGCTGATTTCTTGTCCTGTGATAAAAAGCCTTCTCTTTCGACCACCAAACCTTTCAGGGGAGCATTTGCAAGTCTTTGGCATCATTTTTGAGTGAATTGCCAAAAGTCAGATTTTTGCTGAAATTGTGAACCCGGGGCTTAGGGATTTTTTCAAAAAAACCTTTTTCCGGCGGTTAAGTTGTTGAGGGCTGATTTCTTGTCCTGTGATAAAAAGCCTTCTGTTTCGACCGCCAAAACTTTCAGGGGAGCATTTGCAAGCGTTTGGCATCATTTTTGTGAGTGAATTGGAGAAAGTAAGATTTTGGCTGAAATTGTGACCCCGGGGCTTGGGGATTTTTTCAAAAAATCTTTTTCTGCAGGTTAAGTTGTTGAGGGCTGATTTCTTGTCCTGTGATAAAAAGCCTTCTGTTTTGACCGCCAAACCTTTCAGGGGAGCATTTGCAAGCCTTTGGCATCATTTTTGCGTGAATTGCCAAAAGTAAGATTTTTGCTGAAATTGTGACCCCGGGGCTTAGGGATTTTTTCAAAAAAACCTTTTTCCGGCGGTTAAGTTGTTGAGGGCTGATTTCTTGTCCTGTGATAAAAAGCCTTCTGTTTCGACCGCCAAACCTTTCAGGGGAGCATTTGCAAGTCTTTGGCATCATTTTTGAGTGAATTGGAGAAAGTAAGATTTTTGCTGAAATTGTGACCCCGGGGCTTAGGGATTTTTTCAAAAAATCTTTTTCTGCAGGTTAAGTTGTTGAGGGCTGATTTCTTGTCCTGTGATAAAAAGCCTTCTGTTTCGACCGCCAAACCTTTCAGGGGAGCATTTGCAAGTCTTTGGCATCATTTTTGCGTGAATTGCCAAAAGTCAGATTTTTGCTGAAATTGTGACCCCGGGGCTTAGGGATTTTTTCAAAAAAATCTTTTTCTGCAGGTTAAGTTGTTGAGGGCTGATTTCTTGTCCTGTGATAAAAAGCCTTCTGTTTCGACCCCCATCCTTTCAGGGGAGCATTTGCAAGCGTTTGGCATCATTTTTGCGTCAATTGCCAAAAGTCAGATTTTTGCTGAAATTGTGACCCCGGGGCTTAGGGATTTTTTCAAAAAATCTTTTTCTGCAGGTTAAGTTGTTGAGGGCTGATTTCTTGTCCTGTGATAAAAAGCCTTCTGTTTCGACGGCCAAACCTTTCAGGGGAGCATTTGCAAGCGTTTGGCATCATTTTTGCGTGAATTGCCAAAAGTCAGATTTTTTCTGAAATTGTGACCCCGGGGCTTAGGGATTTTTTCCAAAAAATCTTTTTCTGCAGGTTAAGTTGTTGAGGGCTGATTTCTTGTCCTGTGACAAAAAGCCTTCTGTTTTGACCGCCAAACCTTTCAGGGGAGCATTTGCAAGCGTTTGGCATCATTTTTGAGTGAATTGGAGAAAGTCACATTTTGGCTGAAATTGTGACCCCGGGGCTTAGGGATTTTTTCAAAAAAATCTTTTTCTGCCGGTTAAGTTGTTGAGGGCTGATTTCTTGTCCTGTGATAAAAAGCCTTCTCTTTCGACCACCAAACCTTTCAGGGGAGCATTTGCAAGTCTTTGGCATCATTTTTGAGTGAATTGCCAAAAGTCAGATTTTTGCTGAAATTGTGACCCCGGGGCTTAGGGATTTTTTCAAAAAAACCTTTTTCCGGCGGTTAAGTTGTTGAGGGCTGATTTCTTGTCCTGTGATAAAAAGCCTTCTGTTTCGACCGCCAAACCTTTCAGGGGAGCATTTGCAAGCGTTTGGCATCATTTTTGAGTGAATTGGAGAAAGTCACATTTTGGCTGAAATTGTGACCCCGGGGCTTAGGGATTTTTTCAAAAAAATCTTTTTCCGGCGGTTAAGTTGTTGAGGGCTGATTTCTTGTCCTGTGATAAAAAGCCTTCTGTTTCGACCGCCAAACCTTTCAGGGGAGCATTTGCAAGCCTTTGGCATCATTTTTGCGTGAATTGCCAAAAGTAAGATTTTTGCTGAAATTGTGACCCCGGGGCTTAGGGATTTTTTCAAAAAAACCTTTTTCCGGCGGTTAAGTAGTTGAGGGCTGATTTCTTGTCCTGTGATAAAAAGCCTTCTGTTTCGACCGCCAAACCTTTCAGGGGAGCATTTGCAAGCGTTTGGCATCATTTTTGAGTGAATTGCCAAAAGTCAGATTTTTGCTGAAATTGTGACCCCGGGGCTTAGGGATTTTTTCAAAAAATCTTTTTCTGCAGGTTAAGTTGTTGAGGGCTGATTTCTTGTCCTGTGATAAAAAGCCTTCTGTTTCGACCGCCAAACCTTTCAGGGGAGCATTTGCAAGCGTTTGGCATCATTTTTGCGTGAATTGCCAAAAGTCAGATTTTTGCTGAAATTGTGACCCCGGGGCTTAGGGATTTTTTCAAAAAAACCTTTTTCCGGCGGTTAAGTTGTTGAGGGCTGATTTCTTGTCCTGTGATAAAAAGCCTTCTGTTTCGACCGCCAAACCTTTCAGGGGAGCATTTGCAAGCGTTTGGCATCATTTTTGAGTGAATTGGAGAAAGTCACATTTTGGCTGAAATTGTGACCCCGGGGCTTAGGGATTTTTTCAAAAAAATCTTTTTCTGCCGGTTAAGTTGTTGAGGGCTGATTTCTTGTCCTGTGATAAAAAGACTTCTGCTTTGACCGCCAAACCTTTCAGGGGAGCATTTGCAAGCCTTTGGCATCATTTTTGCGTGAATTGCCAAAAGTAAGATTTTTGCTGAAATTGTGACCCCGGGGCTTAGGGATATTTTCAAAAAAACCTTTTTCCGGCGGTTAAGTAGTTGAGGGCTGATTTCTTGTCCTGTGATAAAAAGCCTTCTGTTTCGACCGCCAAACCTTTCAGGGGAGCATTTGCAAGCGTTTGGCATCATTTTTGAGTGAATTGCCAAAAGTCAGATTTTTGCTGAAATTGTGACCCCGGGGCTTAGGGATTTTTTCAAAAAATCTTTTTCTGCAGGTTAAGTTGTTGAGGGCTGATTTCTTGTCCTGTGATAAAAAGCCTTCTGTTTCGACCCCCATCCTTTCAGGGGAGCATTTGCAAGCGTTTTGCATCATTTTTGCGTCAATTGCCAAAAGTCAGATTTTTGCTGAAATTGTGACCCCGGGGCTCAGGGATTTTTTCAAAAAATCTTTTTCTGCAGGTTAAGTTGTTGAGGGCTGATTTCTTGTCCTGTGATAAAAAGCCTTCTGTTTCGACCGCCAAAACTTTCAGGGGAGCATTTGCCAGCGTTTGGCATCATTTTTTTGAGTGAATTGGAGAAAGTAAGATTTTGGCTGAAATTGTGACCCCGGGGCTTGGGGATTTTTTCAAAAAATCTTTTTCTGCAGGTTAAGTTGTTGAGGGCTGATTTCTTGTCCTGTGATAAAAAGCCTTCTGTTTTGACCGCCAAACCTTTCAGGGGAGCATTTGCAAGCCTTTGGCATCATTTTTGCGTGAATTGCCAAAAGTAAGATTTTTGCTGAAATTGTGACCCCGGGGCTTAGGGATTTTTTCAAAAAAACCTTTTTCCGGCGGTTAAGTTGTTGAGGGCTGATTTCTTGTCCTGTGATAAAAAGCCTTCTGTTTCAACCGCCAAACCTTTCAGGGGAGCATTTGCAAGCATTTGGCATCATTTTTGAGTGAATTGCCAAAAGTCAGATTTTTGCTGAAATTGTGACCCCGGGGCTTAGGGATTTTTTCAAAAAATCTTTTTCTGCAGGTTAAGTTGTTGAGGGCTGATTTCTTGTCCTGTGATAAAAAGCCTTCTGTTTCGACCCCCATCCTTTCAGGGGAGCATTTGCAAGCGTTTGGCATCATTTTTGCGTCAATTGCCAAAAGTCAGATTTTTGCTGAAATTGTGACCCCGGGGCTCAGGGATTTTTTCAAAAAATCTTTTTCTGCAGGTTAAGTTGTTGAGGGCTGATTTCTTGTCCTGTGATAAAAAGCCTTCTGTTTCGACGGCCAAACCTTTCAGGGGAGCATTTGCAAGCGTTTGGCATCATTTTTGCGTGAATTGCCAAAAGTCAGATTTTTTCTGAAATTGTGACCCCGGGGCTTAGGGATTTTTTCAAAAAAATCTTTTTCTGCAGGTTAAGTTGTTGAGGGCTGATTTCTTGTACTGTGATAAAAAGCCTTCTGTTTTGATCGCCAAACCTTTCAGGGGAGCATTTGCAAGCGTTTGGCATCATTTTTGAGTGAATTGGAGAAAGTCACATTTTGGCTGAAATTGTGACCCCTGGGCTTAGGGATTTTTTCAAAAAAATCTTTTTCTGCCGGTTAAGTTGTTGAGGGCTGATTTCTTGTCCTGTGATAAAAAGCCTTCTCTTTCGACCACCAAACCTTTCAGGGGAGCATTTGCAAGTCTTTGGCATTATTTTTGAGTGAATTGCCAAAAGTCAGATTTTTGCTGAAATTGTGACCCCGGGGCTTAGGGATTTTTTCAAAAAAACCTTTTTCCGGCGGTTAAGTTGTTGAGGGCTGATTTCTTGTCCTGTGATAAAAAGCCTTCTGTTTCGACCGCCAAAACTTTCAGGGGAGCATTTGCAAGCCTTTGGCATCATTTTTGCGTGAATTGCCAAAAGTAAGATTTTTGCTGAAATTGTGACCCTGGGGCTTAGGGATTTTTTCAAAAAAACCTTTTTCCGGCGGTTAAGTTGTTGAGGGCTGATTTCTTGTCCTGTGATAAAAAGCCTTCTGTTTCGACTGCCAAACCTTTCAGGGGAGCATTTGCAAGCCTTTGGCATCATTTTTGCGTGAATTGCCAAAAGTAAGATTTTTGCTGAAATTGTGACCCCGGGGCTTAGGGATTTTTTCAAAAAAATCTTTTTCCGGCGGTTATGTTGTTGAGGGCTGATTTCTTGTCCTGTGATAAAAAGCCTTCTGTTTCGACCGCCAAACCTTTCAGGGGAGCATTTGCAAGCGTTTGGCATCATTTTTGAGTGAATTGCCAAAAGTCAGATTTTTGCTGAAATTGTGACCCCGGGGCTTAGGGATTTTTTCAAAAAATCTTTTTCTGCAGGTTAAGTTGTTGAGGGCTGATTTCTTGTCCTGTGATAAAAAGCCTTCTGTTTCGACCGCCAAACCTTTCAGGGGAGCATTTGCAAGCCTTTGGCATCATTTTTGCGTGAATTGCCAAAAGTAAGATTTTTGCTGAAATTGTGACCCCGGGGCTTAGGGATTTTTTCAAAAAAACCTTTTTCCGGCGGTTAAGTTGTTGAGGGCTGATTTCTTGTCCTGTGATAAAAAGCCTTCTGTTTCGACCGCCAAACCTTTCAGGGGAGCATTTGCAAGCCTTTGGCATCATTTTTGCGTGAATTGCCAAAAGTCAGATTTTTGCTGAAATTGTGACCCCGGGGCTTAGGGATTTTTTCAAAAAAATCTTTTTCTGCAGGTTAAGTTGTTGAGGGCTGATTTCTTGTCCTGTGATAAAAAGCCTTCTGTTTCGACCCCCATCCTTTCAGGGGAGCATTTGCAAGCGTTTGGCATCATTTTTGCGTCAATTGCCAAAAGTCAGATTTTTGCTGAAATTGTGACCCCGGGGCTTAGGGATTTTTTCAAAAAATCTTTTTCTGCAGGTTAAGTTGTTGAGGGCTGATTTCTTGTCCTGTGATAAAAAGCCTTCTGTTTCGACCGCCAAACCTTTCAGGGGAGCATTTGCAAGCGTTTGGCATCATTTTTGCGTGAATTGCCAAAAGTCAGATTTTTGCTGAAATTGTGACCCCGGGGCTTAGGGATTTTTTCAAAAAAATCTTTTTCTGCAGGTTAAGTTGTTGAGGGCTGATTTCTTGTCCTGTGATAAAAAGCCTTCTGTTTTGATCGCCAAACCTTTCAGGGGAGCATTTGCAAGCGTTTGGCATCATTTTTGAGTGAATTGGAGAAAGTCACATTTTGGCTGAAATTGTGACCCCGGGGCTTAGGGATTTTTTCAAAAAAATCTTTTTCTGCCGGTTAAGTTGTTGAGGGCTGATTTCTTGTCCTGTGATAAAAAGCCTTCTGTTTCGACCGCCAAACCTTTCAGGGGAGCATTTGCAAGCGTTTGGCATCATTTTTGTGAGTGAATTGGAGAAAGTAAGATTTTGGCTGAAATTGTGACCCCGGGGCTTGGGGATTTTTTCAAAAAATCTTTTTCTGCAGGTTAAGTTGTTGAGGGCTGATTTCTTGTCCTGTGATAAAAAGCCTTCTGTTTTGACCGCCAAACCTTTCAGGGGAGCATTTGCAAGCCTTTGGCATCATTTTTGCGTGAATTGCCAAAAGTAAGATTTTTGCTGAAATTGTGACCCCGGGGCTTAGGGATTTTTTCAAAAAAACCTTTTTCCGGCGGTTAAGTTGTTGAGGGCTGATTTCTTGTCCTGTGATAAAAAGCCTTCTGTTTCGACCGCCAAACCTTTCAGGGGAGCATTTGCAAGCTTTTGGCATCATTTTTGAGTGAATTGCCAAAAGTCAGATTTTTGCTGAAATTGTGACCCCGGGGCTTAGGGATTTTTTCAAAAAATCTTTTTCTGCAGGTTAAGTTGTTGAGGGCTGATTTCTTGTCCTGTGATAAAAAGCCTTCTGTTTCGACCGCCAAACCTTTCAGGGGAGCATTTGCAAGCCTTTGGCATCATTTTTGCGTGAATTGCCAAAAGTCAGATTTTTGCTGAAATTGTGACCCCGGGGCTTAGGGATTTTTTCAAAAAATCTTTTTCTGCAGGTTAAGTTGTTGAGGGCTGATTTCTTGTCCTGTGATAAAAAGCCTTCTGTTTCGACCCCCATCCTTTCAGGGGAGCATTTGCAAGCGTTTGGCATCATTTTTGCGTCAATTGCCAAAAGTCAGATTTTTGCTGAAATTGTGACCCCGGGGCTCAGGGATTTTTTCAAAAAATCTTTTTCTGCAGGTTAAGTTGTTGAGGGCTGATTTCTTGTCCTGTGATAAAAAGCCTTCTGTTTCGACGGCCAAACCTTTCAGGGGAGCATTTGCAAGCGTTTGGCATCATTTTTGAGTGAATTGGAGAAAGTCACATTTTGGCTGAAATTGTGACCCCGGGGCTTAGGGATTTTTTCAAAAAAATCTTTTTCTGCCGGTTAAGTTGTTGAGGGCTGATTTCTTGTCCTGTGATAAAAAGCCTTCTCTTTCGACCACCAAACCTTTCAGGGGAGCATTTGCAAGTCTTTGGCATCATTTTTGAGTGAATTGCCAAAAGTCAGATTTTTGCTGAAATTGTGACCCCGGGCCTTAGGGATTTTTTCAAAAAAACATTTTTCCGGCGGTTAAGTTGTTGAGGGCTGATTTCTTGTCCTGTGATAAAAAGCCTTCTGTTTCGACCGCCAAAACTTTCAGGGGAGCATTTGCAAGCCTTTGGCATCATTTTTGCGTGAATTGCCAAAAGTAAGATTTTTGCTGAAATTGTGACCCCGGGGCTTAGGGATTTTTTCAAAAAAAACTTTTTCCGGCGGTTAAGTTGTTGAGGGCTGATTTCTTGTCCTGTGATAAAAAGCCTTCTGTTTCGACCGCCAAACCTTTCAGGGGAGCATTTGCAAGCCTTTGGCATCATTTTTGCGTGAATTGCCAAAAGTAAGATTTTTGCTGAAATTGTGACCCCGGGGCTTAGGGATTTTTTCAAAAAAACCTTTTTCTGCAGGTTAAGTTGTTGAGGGCTGATTTCTTGTCCTGTGATAAAAAGCCTTCTGTTTCGACCCCCATCCTTTCAGGGGAGCATTTGCAAGCGTTTGGCATCATTTTTGCGTCAATTGCCAAAAGTCAGATTTTTGCTGAAATTGTGACCCCGGGGCTCAGGGATTTTTTCAAAAAATCTTTTTCTGCAGGTTAAGTTGTTGAGGGCTGATTTCTTGTCCTGTGATAAAAAGCCTTCTGTTTCGACGGCCAAACCTTTCAGGGGAGCATTTGCAAGCGTTTGGCATCATTTTTGAGTGAATTGGAGAAAGTCACATTTTGGCTGAAATTGTGACCCCGGGGCTTAGGGATTTTTTCAAAAAAATCTTTTTCTGCCGGTTAAGTTGTTGAGGGCTGATTTCTTGTCCTGTGATAAAAAGCCTTCTCTTTCGACCACCAAACCTTTCAGGGGAGCATTTGCAAGTCTTTGGCATCATTTTTGAGTGAATTGCCAAAAGTCAGATTTTTGCTGAAATTGTGACCCCGGGCCTTAGGGATTTTTTCAAAAAAACATTTTTCCGGAGGTTAGGTTGTTGAGGGCTGATTTCTTGTCCTGTGATAAAAAGCCTTCTGTTTCGACCGCCAAAACTTTCAGGGGAGCATTTGCAAGCCTTTGGCATCATTTTTGCGTGAATTGCCAAAAGTAAGATTTTTGCTGAAATTGTGACCCCGGGGCTTAGGGATTTTTTCAAAAAAACCTTTTTCCGGCGGTTAAGTTGTTGAGGGCTGATTTCTTGTCCTGTGATAAAAAGCCTTCTGTTTCGACCGCCAAACCTTTCAGGGGAGCATTTGCAAGCCTTTGGCATCATTTTTGCGTGAATTGCCAAAAGTAAGATTTTTGCTGAAATTGTGACCCCGGGGCTTAGGGATTTTTTCAAAAAATCTTTTTCTGCAGGTTATGTTGTTGAGGGCTGATTTCTTGTCCTGTGATAAAAAGCCTTCTGTTTCGACCGCCAAACCTTTCAGGGGAGCATTTGCAAGCGTTTGGCATCATTTTTGAGTGAATTGCCAAAAGTCAGATTTTTGCTGAAATTGTGACCCCGGGGCTTAGGGATTTTTTCAAAAAATCTTTTTCTGCAGGTTAAGTTGTTGAGGGCTGATTTCTTGTCCTGTGATAAAAAGCCTTCTGTTTCGACCGCCAAACCTTTCAGGGGAGCATTTGCAAGCCTTTGGCATCATTTTTGCGTGAATTGCCAAAAGTCAGATTTTTGCTGAAATTGTGACCCCGGGGCTTAGGGATTTTTTCAAAAAAATCTTCTTCTGCAGGTTAAGTTGTTGAGGGCTGATTTCTTGTCCTGTGATAAAAAGCCTTCTGTTTCGACCCCCATCCTTTCAGGGGAGCATTTGCAAGCGTTTGGCATCATTTTTGCGTCAATTGCCAAAAGTCAGATTTTTGCTGAAATTGTGACCCCGGGGCTTAGGGATTTTTTCAAAAAATCTTTTTCTGCAGGTTAAGTTGTTGAGGGCTGATTTCTTGTCCTGTGATAAAAAGCCTTCTGTTTCGACCGCCAAACCTTTCAGGGGAGCATTTGCAAGCGTTTGGCATCATTTTTGCGTGAATTGCCAAAAGTCAGATTTTTGCTGAAATTGTGACCCCGGGGCTTAGGGATTTTTTCAAAAAAATCTTTTTCTGCAGGTTAAGTTGTTGAGGGCTGATTTCTTGTCCTGTGATAAAAAGCCTTCTGTTTTGATCGCCAAACCTTTCAGGGGAGCATTTGCAAGCGTTTGGCATCATTTTTGAGTGAATTGGAGAAAGTCACATTTTGGCTGAAATTGTGACCCCGGGGCTTAGGGATTTTTTCAAAAAAATCTTTTTCTGCCGGTTAAGTTGTTGAGGGCTGATTTCTTGTCCTGTGATAAAAAGCCTTCTCTTTCGACCACCAAACCTTTCAGGGGAGCATTTGCAAGTCTTTGGCATCATTTTTGAGTGAATTGCCAAAGTCAGATTTTTGCTGAAATTGTGACCCCGGGGCTTAGGGATTTTTTCAAAAAAACCTTTTTCCGGCGGTTAAGTTGTTGAGGGCTGATTTCTTGTCCTGTGATAAAAAGCCTTCTGTTTTGACCGCCAAAACTTTCAGGGGAGCATTTGCAAGCGTTTGGCATCATTTTTGTGAGTGAATTGGAGAAAGTAAGATTTTGGCTGAAATTGTGACCCCGGGGCTTGGGGATTTTTTCAAAAAATCTTTTTCTGCCGGTTAAGTTGTTGAGGGCTGATTTCTTGTCCTGTGATAAAAAGCCTTCTGTTTCGACCGCCAAACCTTTCAGGGGAGCATTTGCAAGCCTTTGGCATCATTTTTGCGTGAATTGCCAAAAGTCAGATTTTTGCTGAAATTGTGACCCCGGGGCTTAGGGATTTTTTCAAAAAAATCTTCTTCTGCAGGTTAAGTTGTTGAGGGCTGATTTCTTGTCCTGTGATAAAAAGCCTTCTGTTTCGACCCCCATCCTTTCAGGGGAGCATTTGCAAGCGTTTGGCATCATTTTTGCGTCAATTGCCAAAAGTCAGATTTTTGCTGAAATTGTGACCCCGGGGCTTAGGGATTTTTTCAAAAAATCTTTTTCTGCAGGTTAAGTTGTTGAGGGCTGATTTCTTGTCCTGTGATAAAAAGCCTTCTGTTTCGACGGCCAAACCTTTCAGGGGAGCATTTGCAAGCGTTTGGCATCATTTTTGCGTGAATTGCCAAAAGTCAGATTTTTGCTGAAATTGTGACCCCGGGGCTTAGGGATTTTTTCAAAAAAATCTTTTTCTGCAGGTTAAGTTGTTGAGGGCTGATTTCTTGTCCTGTGATAAAAAGCCTTCTGTTTTGATCGCCAAACCTTTCAGGGGAGCATTTGCAAGCGTTTGGCATCATTTTTGAGTGAATTGGAGAAAGTCACATTTTGGCTGAAATTGTGACCCCGGGGCTTAGGGATTTTTTCAAAAAAATCTTTTTCTGCCGGTTAAGTTGTTGAGGGCTGATTTCTTGTCCTGTGATAAAAAGCCTTCTCTTTCGACCACCAAACCTTTCAGGGGAGCATTTGCAAGTCTTTGGCATCATTTTTGAGTGAATTGCCAAAGTCAGATTTTTGCTGAAATTGTGACCCCGGGGCTTAGGGATTTTTTGAAAAAAACCTTTTTCCGGCGGTTAAGTTGTTGAGGGCTGATTTCTTGTCCTGTGATAAAAAGCCTTCTGTTTTGACCGCCAAAACTTTCAGGGGAGCATTTGCAAGCGTTTGGCATCATTTTTGTGAGTGAATTGGAGAAAGTAAGATTTTGGCTGAAATTGTGACCCCGGGGCTTGGGGATTTTTTCAAAAAATCTTTTTCTGCAGGTTAAGTTGTTGAGGGCTGATTTCTTGTCCTGTGATAAAAAGCCTTCTGTTTTGACCGCCAAACCTTTCAGGGGAGCATTTGCAAGCCTTTGGCATCATTTTTGCGTGAATTGCCAAAAGTAAGATTTTTGCTGAAATTGTGACCCCGGGGCTTAGGGATTTTTTCAAAAAAACCTTTTTCCGGCGGTTAAGTTGTTGAGGGCTGATTTCTTGTCCTGTGATAAAAAGCCTTCTGTTTCGACCGCCAAACCTTTCAGGGGAGCATTTGCAAGCGTTTGGCATCATTTTTGAGTGAATTGCCAAAAGTCAGATTTTTGCTGAAATTGTGACCCCGGGGCTTAGGGATTTTTTCAAAAAATCTTTTTCTGCAGGTTAAGTTGTTGAGGGCTGATTTCTTGTCCTGTGATAAAAAGCCTTCTGTTTCGACCGCCAAACCTTTCAGGGGAGCATTTGCAAGCCTTTGGCATCATTTTTGCGTGAATTGCCAAAAGTCAGATTTTTGCTGAAATTGTGACCCCGGGGCTTAGGGATTTTTTCAAAAAAATCTTTTTCTGCAGGTTAAGTTGTTGAGGGCTGATTTCTTGTCCTGTGATAAAAAGCCTTCTGTTTCGACCCCCATCCTTTCAGGGGAGCATTTGCAAGCGTTTGGCATCATTTTTGCGTCAATTGCCAAAAGTCAGATTTTTGCTGAAATTGTGACCCCGGGGCTTAGGGATTTTTTTCAAAAAATCTTTTTCTGCAGGTTAAGTTGTTGAGGGCTGATTTCTTGTCCTGTGATAAAAAGCCTTCTGTTTCGACCGCCAAAACTTTCAGGGGAGCATTTGCAAGCGTTTGGCATCATTTTTGTGAGTGAATTGGAGAAAGTAAGATTTTGGCTGAAATTGTGACCCCGGGGCTTGGGGATTTTTTCAAAAAATCTTTTTCTGCCGGTTAAGTTGTTGAGGGCTGATTTCTTGTCCTGTGATAAAAAGCCTTCTGTTTCGACCGCCAAACCTTTCAGGGGAGCATTTGCAAGCCTTTGGCATCATTTTTGCGTGAATTGCCAAAAGTCAGATTTTTGCTGAAATTGTGACCCCGGGGCTTAGGGATTTTTTCAAAAAAATCTTCTTCTGCAGGTTAAGTTGTTGAGGGCTGATTTCTTGTCCTGTGATAAAAAGCCTTCTGTTTCGACCCCCATCCTTTCAGGGGAGCATTTGCAAGCGTTTGGCATCATTTTTGCGTCAATTGCCAAAAGTCAGATTTTTGCTGAAATTGTGACCCCGGGGCTTAGGGATTTTTTCAAAAAATCTTTTTCTGCAGGTTAAGTTGTTGAGGGCTGATTTCTTGTCCTGTGATAAAAAGCCTTCTGTTTCGACGGCCAAACCTTTCAGGGGAGCATTTGCAAGCGTTTGGCATCATTTTTGCGTGAATTGCCAAAAGTCAGATTTTTGCTGAAATTGTGACCCCGGGGCTTAGGGATTTTTTCAAAAAAATCTTTTTCTGCAGGTTAAGTTGTTGAGGGCTGATTTCTTGTCCTGTGATAAAAAGCCTTCTGTTTTGATCGCCAAACCTTTCAGGGGAGCATTTGCAAGCGTTTGGCATCATTTTTGAGTGAATTGGAGAAAGTCACATTTTGGCTGAAATTGTGACCCCGGGGCTTAGGGATTTTTTCAAAAAAATCTTTTTCTGCCGGTTAAGTTGTTGAGGGCTGATTTCTTGTCCTGTGATAAAAAGCCTTCTCTTTCGACCACCAAACCTTTCAGGGGAGCATTTGCAAGTCTTTGGCATCATTTTTGAGTGAATTGCCAAAGTCAGATTTTTGCTGAAATTGTGACCCCGGGGCTTAGGGATTTTTTGAAAAAAACCTTTTTCCGGCGGTTAAGTTGTTGAGGGCTGATTTCTTGTCCTGTGATAAAAAGCCTTCTGTTTTGACCGCCAAAACTTTCAGGGGAGCATTTGCAAGCGTTTGGCATCATTTTTGTGAGTGAATTGGAGAAAGTAAGATTTTGGCTGAAATTGTGACCCCGGGGCTTGGGGATTTTTTCAAAAAATCTTTTTCTGCAGGTTAAGTTGTTGAGGGCTGATTTCTTGTCCTGTGATAAAAAGCCTTCTGTTTTGACCGCCAAACCTTTCAGGGGAGCATTTGCAAGCCTTTGGCATCATTTTTGCGTGAATTGCCAAAAGTAAGATTTTTGCTGAAATTGTGACCCCGGGGCTTAGGGATTTTTTCAAAAAAACCTTTTTCCGGCGGTTAAGTTGTTGAGGGCTGATTTCTTGTCCTGTGATAAAAAGCCTTCTGTTTCGACCGCCAAACCTTTCAGGGGAGCATTTGCAAGCGTTTGGCATCATTTTTGAGTGAATTGCCAAAAGTCAGATTTTTGCTGAAATTGTGACCCCGGGGCTTAGGGATTTTTTCAAAAAATCTTTTTCTGCAGGTTAAGTTCTTGAGGGCTGATTTCTTGTCCTGTGATAAAAAGCCTTCTGTTTCGACCGCCAAACCTTTCAGGGGAGCATTTGCAAGCCTTTGGCATCATTTTTGCGTGAATTGCCAAAAGTCAGATTTTTGCTGAAATTGTGACCCCGGGGCTTAGGGATTTTTTCAAAAAAATCTTTTTCTGCAGGTTAAGTTGTTGAGGGCTGATTTCTTGTCCTGTGATAAAAAGCCTTCTGTTTCGACCCCCATCCTTTCAGGGGAGCATTTGCAAGCGTTTGGCATCATTTTTGCGTCAATTGCCAAAAGTCAGATTTTTGCTGAAATTGTGACCCCGGGGCTTAGGGATTTTTTTCAAAAAATCTTTTTCTGCAGGTTAAGTTGTTGAGGGCTGATTTCTTGTCCTGTGATAAAAAGCCTTCTGTTTCGACGGCCAAACCTTTCAGGGGAGCATTTGCAAGCGTTTGGCATCATTTTTGCGTGAATTGCCAAAAGTCAGATTTTTTCTGAAATTGTGACCCCGGGGCTTAGGGATTTTTTCCAAAAAATCTTTTTCTGCAGGTTAAGTTGTTGAGGGCTGATTTCTTGTCCTGTGACAAAAAGCCTTCTGTTTTGACCGCCAAAACTTTCAGGGGAGCATTTGCAAGCGTTTGGCATCATTTTTGTGAGTGAATTGGAGAAAGTAAGATTTTGGCTGAAATTGTGACCCCGGGGCTTGGGGATTTTTTCAAAAAATCTTTTTCTGCAGGTTAAGTTGTTGAGGGCTGATTTCTTGTCCTGTGATAAAAAGCCTTCTGTTTTGACCGCCAAACCTTTCAGGGGAGCATTTGCAAGCCTTTGGCATCATTTTTGCGTGAATTGCCAAAAGTCAGATTTTTGCTGAAATTGTGACCCCGGGGCTTAGGGATTTTTTCAAAAAATCTTTTTCTGCAGGTTAAGTTGTTGAGGGCTGATTTCTTGTCCTGTGATAAAAAGCCTTCTGTTTCGACCGCCAAACCTTTCAGGGGAGCATTTGCAAGCCTTTGGCATCATTTTTGCGTGAATTGCCAAAAGTCAGATTTTTGCTGAAATTGTGACCCCGGGGCTTAGGGATTTTTTCAAAAAAATCTTTTTCTGCAGGTTAAGTTGTTGAGGGCTGATTTCTTGTCCTGTGATAAAAAGCCTTCTGTTTCGACCCCCATCCTTTCAGGGGAGCATTTGCAAGCGTTTGGCATCATTTTTGCGTCAATTGCCAAAAGTCAGATTTTTGCTGAAATTGTGACCCCGGGGCTTAGGGATTTTTTTCAAAAAATCTTTTTCTGCAGGTTAAGTTGTTGAGGGCTGATTTCTTGTCCTGTGATAAAAAGCCTTCTGTTTCGACGGCCAAACCTTTCAGGGGAGCATTTGCAAGCGTTTGGCATCATTTTTGCGTGAATTGCCAAAAGTCAGATTTTTTCTGAAATTGTGACCCCGGGGCTTAGGGATTTTTTCCAAAAAATCTTTTTCTGCAGGTTAAGTTGTTGAGGGCTGATTTCTTGTCCTGTGACAAAAAGCCTTCTGTTTTGACCGCCAAACCTTTCAGGGGAGCATTTGCAAGTGTTTGGCATCATTTTTGAGTGAATTGGAGAAAGTCACATTTTGGCTGAAATTGTGACCCCGGGGCTTAGGGATTTTTTCAAAAAAATCTTTTTCTGCCGGTTAAGTTGTTGAGGGCTGATTTCTTGTCCTGTGATAAAAAGCCTTCTCTTTCGACCACCAAACCTTTCAGGGGAGCATTTGCAAGTCTTTGGCATCATTTTTGAGTGAATTGCCAAGAGTCAAATTTTTGCTGAAATTGTGACCCCGGGGCTTAGGGATGTTTTCAAAAAAACCTTTTTCCGGCGGTTAAGTTGTTGAGGGCTGATTTCTTGTCCTGTGATAAAAAGCCTTCTGTTTCGACCGCCAAACCTTTCAGGGGAGCATTTGCAAGCCTTTGGCATCATTTTTGCGTGAATTGCCAAAAGTCAGATTTTTGCTGAAATTGTGACCCGGGGCTTAGGGATTTTTTCCAAAAAATCTTTTTCTGCAGGTTAAGTTGTTGAGGGCTGATTTCTTGTCCTGTGACAAAAAGCCTTCTCTTTTGACCGCCAAACCTTTCAGGGGAGCATTTGCAAGCTTCTGGCATCATTTTTGAGTGAATTGGAGAAAGTCACATTTTGGCTGAAATTGTGACCCCGGGGCTTAGGGATTTTTTCAAAAAAATCTTTTTCTGCCGGTTAAGTTGTTGAGGGCTGATTTCTTGTCCTGTGATAAAAAGCCTTCTCTTTCGACCACCAAACCTTTCAGGGGAGCATTTGCAAGTCTTTGGCATCATTTTTGAGTGAATTGCCAAAGTCAGATTTTTGCTGAAATTGTGACCCCGGGGCTTAGGGATTTTTTGAAAAAAACCTTTTTCCGGCGGTTAAGTTGTTGAGGGCTGATTTCTTGTCCTGTGATAAAAAGCCTTCTGTTTTGACCGCCAAAACTTTCAGGGGAGCATTTGCAAGCGTTTGGCATCATTTTTGTGAGTGAATTGGAGAAAGTAAGATTTTGGCTGAAATTGTGACCCCGGGGCTTGGGGATTTTTTCAAAAAATCTTTTTCTGCAGGTTAAGTTGTTGAGGGCTGATTTCTTGTCCTGTGATAAAAAGCCTTCTGTTTTGACCGCCAAACCTTTCAGGGGAGCATTTGCAAGCCTTTGGCATCATTTTTGCGTGAATTGCCAAAAGTAAGATTTTTGCTGAAATTGTGACCCCGGGGCTTAGGGATTTTTTCAAAAAAACCTTTTTCCGGCGGTTAAGTTGTTGAGGGCTGATTTCTTGTCCTGTGATAAAAAGCCTTCTGTTTCGACCGCCAAACCTTTCAGGGGAGCATTTGCAAGCGTTTGGCATCATTTTTGAGTGAATTGCCAAAAGTCAGATCTTTGCTGAAATTGTGACCCCGGGGCTTAGGGATTTTTTCAAAAAATCTTTTTCTGCAGGTTAAGTTGTTGAGGGCTGATTTCTTGTCCTGTGATAAAAAGCCTTCTGTTTCGACCGCCAAACCTTTCAGGGGAGCATTTGCAAGCCTTTGGCATCATTTTTGCGTGAATTGCCAAAAGTCAATTTTTGCTGAAATTGTGACCCCGGGGCTTAGGGATTTTTTCAAAAAAATCTTTTTCTGCAGGTTAAGTTGTTGAGGGCTGATTTCTTGTCCTGTGATAAAAAGCCTTCTGTTTCGACCCCCATCCTTTCAGGGGAGCATTTGCAAGCCTTTGGCATCATTTTTGCGTGAATTGCCAAAAGTAAGATTTTTGCTGAAATTGTGACCCCGGGGCTTAGGGATTTTTTCAAAAAAACCTTTTTCCGGCGGTTAAGTTGTTGAGGGCTGATTTCTTGTCCTGTGATAAAAAGCCTTCTGTTTCGACCGCCAAACCTTTCAGGGGAGCATTTGCAAGCCTTTGGCATCATTTTTGCGTGAATTGCCAAAAGTCAGATTTTTGCTGAAATTGTGACCCCGGGGCTTAGGGATTTTTTCAAAAAAATCTTTTTCTGCAGGTTAAGTTGTTGAGGGCTGATTTCTTGTCCTGTGATAAAAAGCCTTCTGTTTCGACCCCCATCCTTTCAGGGGAGCATTTGCAAGCGTTTGGCATCATTTTTGCGTCAATTGCCAAAAGTCAGATTTTTGCTGAAATTGTGACCCCGGGGGCTTAGGGATTTTTTCAAAAAATCTTTTCTGCAGGTTAAGTTGTTGAGGGCTGATTTCTTGTCCTGTGATAAAAAGCCTTCTGTTTCGACCGCCAAACCTTTCAGGGGAGCATTTGCAAGCGTTTGGCATCATTTTTGCGTGAATTGCCAAAAGTCAGATTTTTTCTGAAATTGTGACCCCGGGGCTTAGGGATTTTTTCCAAAAAATCTTTTTCTGCAGGTTAAGTTGTTGAGGGCTGATTTCTTGTCCTGTGACAAAAAGCCTTCTGTTTTGACCGCCAAACCTTTCAGGGGAGCATTTGCAAGTGTTTGGCATCATTTTTGAGTGAATTGGAGAAAGTCACATTTTGGCTGAAATTGTGACCCCGGGGCTTAGGGATTTTTTCAAAAAAATCTTTTTCTGCCGGTTAAGTTGTTGAGGGCTGATTTCTTGTCCTGTGATAAAAAGCCTTCTCTTTCGACCACCAAACCTTTCAGGGGAGCATTTGCAAGTCTTTGGCATCATTTTTGAGTGAATTGCCAAGAGTCAGATTTTTGCTGAAATTGTGACCCCGGGGCTTAGGGATGTTTTCAAAAAAACCTTTTTCCGGCGGTTAAGTTGTTGAGGGCTGATTTCTTGTCCTGTGATAAAAAGCCTTCTGTTTCGACCGCCAAACCTTTCAGGGGAGCATTTGCAAGCCTTTGGCATCATTTTTGCGTGAATTGCCAAAAGTCAGATTTTTGCTGAAATTGTGACCCCGGGGCTTAGGGATTTTTTCAAAAAATCTTTTTCTGCAGGTTAAGTTGTTGAGGGCTGATTTCTTGTCCTGTGATAAAAAGCCTTCTGTTTCGACCCCCATCCTTTCAGGGGAGCATTTGCAAGCGTTTGGCATCATTTTTGAGTGAATTGGAGAAAGTCACATTTTGGCTGAAATTGTGACCCCGGGGCTTAGGGATTTTTTCAAAAAAATCTTTTTCTGCCGGTTAAGTTGTTGAGGGCTGATTTCTTGTCCTGTGATAAAAAGCCTTCTCTTTCGACCACCAAACCTTTCAGGGGAGCATTTGCAAGTCTTTGGCATCATTTTTGAGTGAATTGCCAAAAGTCAGATTTTTGCTGAAATTGTGACCCCGGGCCTTAGGGATTTTTTCAAAAAAACATTTTTCCGGCGGTTAAGTTGTTGAGGGCTGATTTCTTGTCCTGTGATAAAAAGCCTTCTGTTTCGACCGCCAAAACTTTCAGGGGAGCATTTGCAAGCCTTTGGCATCATTTTTGCGTGAATTGCCAAAAGTAAGATTTTTGCTGAAATTGTGACCCCGGGGCTTAGGGATTTTTTCAAAAAAACCTTTTTCCGGCGGTTAAGTTGTTGAGGGCTGATTTCTTGTCCTGTGATAAAAAGCCTTCTGTTTCGACCGCCAAACCTTTCAGGGGAGCATTTGCAAGCCTTTGGCATCATTTTTGCGTGAATTGCCAAAAGTCAGATTTTTGCTGAAATTGTGACCCCGGGGCTTAGGGATTTTTTCAAAAAAATCTTTTTCTGCAGGTTAAGTTGTTGAGGGCTGATTTCTTGTCCTGTGATAAAAAGCCTTCTGTTTCGACCCCCATCCTTTCAGGGGAGCATTTGCAAGCGTTTGGCATCATTTTTTGCGTCAATTGCCAAAAGTCAGATTTTTGCTGAAATTGTGACCCCGGGGCTTAGGGATTTTTTCA
Organism: Podarcis tiliguerta; assembly: GCF_965153285.1. Taxonomy (NCBI): domain Eukaryota; kingdom Metazoa; phylum Chordata; class Lepidosauria; order Squamata; family Lacertidae; genus Podarcis; species Podarcis tiliguerta. The sequence continues at coordinate 9,299 of NW_028148687.1, read as the reverse complement.
AAAAATCTTTTTCTGCAGGTTAAGTTGTTGAGGGCTGATTTCTTGTCCTGTGATAAAAAGCCTTCTGTTTCGACCGCCAAACCTTTCAGGGGAGCATTTGCAAGCGTTTGGCAACATTTTTGCGTGAATTGCCAAAAGTCAGATTTTTTCTGAAATTGTGACCCCGGGGCTTAGGGATTTTTTCCAAAAAATCTTTTTCTGCAGGTTAAGTTGTTGAGGGCTGATTTCTTGTCCTGTGACAAAAAGCCTTCTGTTTTGACCGCCAAACCTTTCAGGGGAGCATTTGCAAGTGTTTGGCATCATTTTTGAGTGAATTGGAGAAAGTCACATTTTGGCTGAAATTGTGACCCCGGGGCTTAGGGATTTTTTCAAAAAAATCTTTTTCTGCCGGTTAAGTTGTTGAGGGCTGATTTCTTGTCCTGTGATAAAAAGCCTTCTCTTTCGACCACCAAACCTTTCAGTGGAGCATTTGCAAGTCTTTGGCATCATTTTTGAGTGAATTGCCAAGAGTCAGATTTTTGCTGAAATTGTGACCCCGGGGCTTAGGGATTTTTTCAAAAAAACCTTTTTCCGGCGGTTAAGTTGTTGAGGGCTGATTTCTTGTCCTGTGATAAAAAGCCTTCTGTTTCGACCGCCAAACCTTTCAGGGGAGCATTTGCAAGCCTTTGGCATCATTTTTGCGTGAATTGCCAAAAGTCAGATTTTTGCTGAAATTGTGACCCCGGGGCTTAGGGATTTTTTCAAAAAATCTTTTTCTGCAGGTTAAGTTGTTGAGGGCTGATTTCTTGTCCTGTGATAAAAAGCCTTCTGTTTCGACCCCCATCCTTTCAGGGGAGCATTTGCAAGCGTTTGGCATCATTTTTGCGTCAATTGCCAACAGTCAGATTTTTGCTGAAATTGTGACCCCGGGGCTCAGGGATTTTTTCAAAAAATCTTTTTCTGCAGGTTAAGTTGTTGAGGGCTGATTTCTTGTCCTGTGATAAAAAGCCTTCTGTTTCGACGGCCAAACCTTTCAGGGGAGCATTTGCAAGCGTTTGGCATCATTTTTGAGTGAATTGGAGAAAGTCACATTTTGGCTGAAATTGTGACCCCGGGGCTTAGGGATTTTTTCAAAAAAATCTTTTTCTGCCGGTTAAGTTGTTGAGGGCTGATTTCTTGTCCTGTGATAAAAAGCCTTCTCTTTCGACCACCAAACCTTTCAGGGGAGCATTTGCAAGTCTTTGGCATCATTTTTGAGTGAATTGCCAAAAGTCAGATTTTTGCTGAAATTGTGACCCCGGGCCTTAGGGATTTTTTCAAAAAAACATTTTTCCGGCGGTTAAGTTGTTAAGGGCTGATTTCTTGTCCTGTGATAAAAAGCCTTCTGTTTCGACCGCCAAAACTTTCAGGGGAGCATTTGCAAGCCTTTGGCATCATTTTTGCGTGAATTGCCAAAAGTAAGATTTTTGCTGAAATTGTGACCCCGGGGCTTAGGGATTTTTTCAAAAAAACCTTTTTCCGGCGGTTAAGTTGTTGAGGGCTGATTTCTTGTCCTGTGATAAAAAGCCTTCTGTTTCGACCGCCAAACCTTTCAGGGGAGCATTTGCAAGCCTTTGGCATCATTTTTGCGTGAATTGCCAAAAGTCAGATTTTTGCTGAAATTGTGACCCCGGGGCTTAGGGATTTTTTCAAAAAAATCTTTTTCTGCAGGTTAAGTTGTTGAGGGCTGATTTCTTGTCCTGTGATAAAAAGCCTTCTGTTTCGACCCCCATCCTTTCAGGGGAGCATTTGCAAGCGTTTGGCATCATTTTTGCGTCAATTGCCAAAAGTCAGATTTTTGCTGAAATTGTGACCCCGGGGCTTAGGGATTTTTTCAAAAAATCTTTTTCTGCAGGTTAAGTTGTTGAGGGCTGATTTCTTGTCCTGTGATAAAAAGCCTTCTGTTTCGACCGCCAAACCTTTCAGGGGAGCATTTGCAAGCGTTTGGCATCATTTTTGCGTGAATTGCCAAAAGTCAGATTTTTGCTGAAATTGTGACCCCGGGGCTTAGGGATTTTTTCAAAAAATCTTTTTCTGCAGGTTAAGTTGTTGAGGGCTGATTTCTTGTCCTGTGATAAAAAGCCTTCTGTTTCGACCGCCAAACCTTTCAGGGGAGCATTTGCAAGCCTTTGGCATCATTTTTGCGTGAATTGCCAAAAGTCAGATTTTTGCTGAAATTGTGACCCCGGGGCTTAGGGATTTTTTCAAAAAAATCTTTTTCTGCAGGTTAAGTTGTTGAGGGCTGATTTCTTGTCCTGTGATAAAAAGCCTTCTGTTTCGACCCCCATCCTTTCAGGGGAGCATTTGCAAGCGTTTGGCATCATTTTTTGCGTCAATTGCCAAAAGTCAGATTTTTGCTGAAATTGTGACCCCGGGGCTTAGGGATTTTTTCAAAAAATCTTTTTCTGCAGGTTAAGTTGTTGAGGGCTGATTTCTTGTCCTGTGATAAAAAGCCTTCTGTTTCGACCGCCAAACCTTTCAGGGGAGCATTTGCAAGCGTTTGGCAACATTTTTGCGTGAATTGCAAAAAGTCAGATTTTTCTGAAATTGTGACCCCGGGGCTTAGGGATTTTTTCCAAAAAATCTTTTTCTGCAGGTTAAGTTGTTGAGGGCTGATTTCTTGTCCTGTGACAAAAAGCCTTCTGTTTTGACCGCCAAACCTTTCAGGGGAGCATTTGCAAGTGTTTGGCATCATTTTTGAGTGAATTGGAGAAAGTCACATTTTGGCTGAAATTGTGACCCCGGGGCTTAGGGATTTTTTCAAAAAAATCTTTTTCTGCCGGTTAAGTTGTTGAGGGCTGATTTCTTGTCCTGTGATAAAAAGCCTTCTCTTTCGACCACCAAACCTTTCAGTGGAGCATTTGCAAGTCTTTGGCATCATTTTTGAGTGAATTGCCAAGAGTCAGATTTTTGCTGAAATTGTGACCCCGGGGCTTAGGGATTTTTTCAAAAAAACCTTTTTCCGGCGGTTAAGTTGTTGAGGGCTGATTTCTTGTCCTGTGATAAAAAGCCTTCTGTTTCGACCGCCAAACCTTTCAGGGGAGCATTTGCAAGCCTTTGGCATCATTTTTGCGTGAATTGCCAAAAGTCAGATTTTTGCTGAAATTGTGACCCCGGGGCTTAGGGATTTTTTCAAAAAATCTTTTTCTGCAGGTTAAGTTGTTGAGGGCTGATTTCTTGTCCTGTGATAAAAAGCCTTCTGTTTCGACCCCCATCCTTTCAGGGGAGCATTTGCAAGCGTTTGGCATCATTTTTGCGTCAATTGCCAACAGTCAGATTTTTGCTGAAATTGTGACCCCGGGGCTCAGGGATTTTTTCAAAAAATCTTTTTCTGCAGGTTAAGTTGTTGAGGGCTGATTTCTTGTCCTGTGATAAAAAGCCTTCTGTTTCGACGGCCAAACCTTTCAGGGGAGCATTTGCAAGCGTTTGGCATCATTTTTGAGTGAATTGGAGAAAGTCACATTTTGGCTGAAATTGTGACCCCGGGGCTTAGGGATTTTTTCAAAAAAATCTTTTTCTGCCGGTTAAGTTGTTGAGGGCTGATTTCTTGTCCTGTGATAAAAAGCCTTCTCTTTCGACCACCAAACCTTTCAGGGGAGCATTTGCAAGTCTTTGGCATCATTTTTGAGTGAATTGCCAAAAGTCAGATTTTTGCTGAAATTGTGACCCCGGGGCTTAGGGATTTTTTCAAAAAATCTTTTTCTGCAGGTTAAGTTGTTGAGGGCTGATTTCTTGTCCTGTGATAAAAAGCCTTCTGTTTCGACCGCCAAACCTTTCAGGGGAGCATTTGCAAGCCTTTGGCATCATTTTTGCGTGAATTGCCAAAAGTCAGATTTTTGCTGAAATTGTGACCCCGGGGCTTAGGGATTTTTTCAAAAAAATCTTTTTCTGCAGGTTAAGTTGTTGAGGGCTGATTTCTTGTCCTGTGATAAAAAGCCTTCTGTTTCGACCCCCATCCTTTCAGGGGAGCATTTGCAAGCGTTTGGCATCATTTTTTGCGTCAATTGCCAAAAGTCAGATTTTTGCTGAAATTGTGACCCCGGGGCTTAGGGATTTTTTCAAAAAATCTTTTTCTGCAGGTTAAGTTGTTGAGGGCTGATTTCTTGTCCTGTGATAAAAAGCCTTCTGTTTCGACCGCCAAACCTTTCAGGGGAGCATTTGCAAGCGTTTGGCAACATTTTTGCGTGAATTGCAAAAAGTCAGATTTTTCTGAAATTGTGACCCCGGGGCTTAGGGATTTTTTCCAAAAAATCTTTTTCTGCAGGTTAAGTTGTTGAGGGCTGATTTCTTGTCCTGTGACAAAAAGCCTTCTGTTTTGACCGCCAAACCTTTCAGGGGAGCATTTGCAAGTGTTTGGCATCATTTTTGAGTGAATTGGAGAAAGTCACATTTTGGCTGAAATTGTGACCCCGGGGCTTAGGGATTTTTTCAAAAAAATCTTTTTCTGCCGGTTAAGTTGTTGAGGGCTGATTTCTTGTCCTGTGATAAAAAGCCTTCTCTTTCGACCACCAAACCTTTCAGTGGAGCATTTGCAAGTCTTTGGCATCATTTTTGAGTGAATTGCCAAGAGTCAGATTTTTGCTGAAATTGTGACCCCGGGGCTTAGGGATTTTTTCAAAAAAACCTTTTTCCGGCGGTTAAGTTGTTGAGGGCTGATTTCTTGTCCTGTGATAAAAAGCCTTCTGTTTCGACCGCCAAACCTTTCAGGGGAGCATTTGCAAGCCTTTGGCATCATTTTTGCGTGAATTGCCAAAAGTCAGATTTTTGCTGAAATTGTGACCCCGGGGCTTAGGGATTTTTTCAAAAAATCTTTTTCTGCAGGTTAAGTTGTTGAGGGCTGATTTCTTGTCCTGTGATAAAAAGCCTTCTGTTTCGACCCCCATCCTTTCAGGGGAGCATTTGCAAGCGTTTGGCATCATTTTTGCGTCAATTGCCAACAGTCAGATTTTTGCTGAAATTGTGACCCCGGGGCTCAGGGATTTTTTCAAAAAATCTTTTTCTGCAGGTTAAGTTGTTGAGGGCTGATTTCTTGTCCTGTGATAAAAAGCCTTCTGTTTCGACGGCCAAACCTTTCAGGGGAGCATTTGCAAGCGTTTGGCATCATTTTTGAGTGAATTGGAGAAAGTCACATTTTGGCTGAAATTGTGACCCCGGGGCTTAGGGATTTTTTCAAAAAAATCTTTTTCTGCCGGTTAAGTTGTTGAGGGCTGATTTCTTGTCCTGTGATAAAAAGCCTTCTCTTTCGACCACCAAACCTTTCAGGGGAGCATTTGCAAGTCTTTGGCATCATTTTTGAGTGAATTGCCAAAAGTCAGATTTTTGCTGAAATTGTGACCCCGGGCCTTAGGGATTTTTTCAAAAAAACATTTTTCCGGCGGTTAAGTTGTTAAGGGCTGATTTCTTGTCCTGTGATAAAAAGCCTTCTGTTTCGACCGCCAAAACTTTCAGGGGAGCATTTGCAAGCCTTTGGCATCATTTTTGCGTGAATTGCCAAAAGTAAGATTTTTGCTGAAATTGTGACCCCGGGGCTTAGGGATTTTTTCAAAAAAACCTTTTTCCGGCGGTTAAGTTGTTGAGGGCTGATTTCTTGTCCTGTGATAAAAAGCCTTCTGTTTCGACCGCCAAACCTTTCAGGGGAGCATTTGCAAGCCTTTGGCATCATTTTTGCGTGAATTGCCAAAAGTCAGATTTTTGCTGAAATTGTGACCCCGGGGCTTAGGGATTTTTTCAAAAAAATCTTTTTCTGCAGGTTAAGTTGTTGAGGGCTGATTTCTTGTCCTGTGATAAAAAGCCTTCTGTTTCGACCCCCATCCTTTCAGGGGAGCATTTGCAAGCGTTTGGCATCATTTTTGCGTCAATTGCCAAAAGTCAGATTTTTGCTGAAATTGTGACCCCAGGGCTTAGGGATTTTTTCAAAAAATCTTTTTCTGCAGGTTAAGTTGTTGAGGGCTGATTTCTTGTCCTGTGATAAAAAGCCTTCTGTTTCGACCGCCAAACCTTTCAGGGGAGCATTTGCAAGCGTTTGGCATCATTTTTGCGTGAATTGCCAAAAGTCAGATTTTTGCTGAAATTGTGACCCGGGGCTTAGGGATTTTTTCAAAAAAATCTTTTTCTGCAGGTTAAGTTGTTGAGGGCTGATTTCTTGTCCTGTGATAAAAAGCCTTCTGTTTTGATCGCCAAACCTTTCAGGGGAGCATTTGCAAGCGTTTGGCATCATTTTTGAGTGAATTGGAGAAAGTCACATTTTGGCTGAAATTGTGACCCCGGGGCTTAGGGATTTTTTCAAAAAAATCTTTTTCTGCAGGTTAAGTTGTTGAGGGCTGATTTCTTGTCCTGTGATAAAAAGCCTTCTGTTTCGACCGCCAAACCTTTCAGGGGAGCATTTGCAAGCGTTTGGCATCATTTTTGCGTGAATTGCCAAAAGTCAGATTTTTTCTGAAATTGTGACCCCGGGGGTTAGGGATTTTTTCCAAAAAATCTTTTTCTGCAGGTTAAGTTGTTGAGGGCTGATTTCTTGTCCTGTGACAAAAAGCCTTCTGTTTTGACCGCCAAACCTTTCAGTGGAGCATTTGCAAGTGTTTGGCATCATTTTTGAGTGAATTGGAGAAAGTCACATTTTGGCTGAAATTGTGACCCCGGGGCTTAGGGATTTTTTCAAAAAAATCTTTTTCTGCCGGTTAAGTTGTTGAGGGCTGATTTCTTGTCCTGTGATAAAAAGCCTTCTCTTTCGACCACCAAACCATTCAGGGGAGCATTTGCAAGTCTTTGGCATCATTTTTGAGTGAATTGCCAAGAGTCAGATTTTTGCTGAAATTGTGACCCCGGGGCTTAGGGATTTTTTCAAAAAAACCTTTTTCCGGCGGTTAAGTTGTTGAGGGCTGATTTCTTGTCCTGTGATAAAAAGCCTTCTGTTTCGACCGCCAAACCTTTCAGGGGAGCATTTGCAAGCCTTTGGCATCATTTTTGCGTGAATTGCCAAAAGTCAGATTTTTGCTGAAATTGTGACCCCGGGGCTTAGGGATTTTTTCAAAAAATCTTTTTCTGCAGGTTAAGTTGTTGAGGGCTGATTTCTTGTCCTGTGATAAAAAGCCTTCTGTTTCGACCCCCATCCTTTCAGGGGAGCATTTGCAAGCGTTTGGCATCATTTTTGCGTCAATTGCCAAAAGTCAGATTTTTGCTGAAATTGTGACCCCGGGGCTCAGGGATTTTTTCAAAAAATCTTTTTCTGCAGGTTAAGTTGTTGAGGGCTGATTTCTTGTCCTGTGATAAAAAGCCTTCTGTTTCGACGGCCAAACCTTTCAGGGGAGCATTTGCAAGCGTTTGGCATCATTTTTGAGTGAATTGGAGAAAGTCACATTTTTGCTGAAATTGTGACCCCGGGCCTTAGGGATTTTTTCAAAAAAACATTTTTCCGGCGGTTAAGTTGTTGAGGGCTGATTTCTTGTCCTGTGATAAAAAGCCTTCTGTTTCGACCGCCAAAACTTTCAGGGGAGCATTTGCAAGCCTTTGGCATCATTTTTGCGTGAATTGCCAAAAGTCAGATTTTTGCTGAAATTGTGACCCCGGGGCTTAGGGATTTTTTCAAAAAAATCTTTTTCTGCAGTTTAAGTTGTTGAGGGCTGATTTCTTGTCCTGTGATAAAAAGCCTTCTGTTTCGACCCCCATCCTTTCAGGGGAGCATTTGCAAGCGTTTGGCATCATTTTTGCGTCAATTGCCAAAAGTCAGATTTTTGCTGAAATTGTGACCCCGGGGCTTAGGGATTTTTTCAAAAAATCTTTTTCTGCAGGTTAAGTTGTTGAGGGCTGATTTCTTGTCCTGTGATAAAAAGCCTTCTGTTTCGACCGCCAAACCTTTCAGGGGAGCATTTGCAAGCCTTTGGCATCATTTTTGCGTGAATTGCCAAAAGTCAGATTTTTGCTGAAATTGTGACCCCGGGGCTTAGGGATTTTTTCAAAAAAATCTTTTTCTGCAGGTTAAGTTGTTGAGGGCTGATTTCTTGTCCTGTGATAAAAAGCCTTCTGTTTTGATCGCCAAACCTTTCAGGGGAGCATTTGCAAGCGTTTGGCATCATTTTTGAGTGAATTGGAGAAAGTCACATTTTGGCTGAAATTGTGACCCCGGGGCTTAGGGATTTTTTCAAAAAAATCTTTTTCTGCCGGTTAAGTTGTTGAGGGCTGATTTCTTGTCCTGTGATAAAAAGCCTTCTCTTTCGACCACCAAACCTTTCAGGGGAGCATTTGCAAGTCTTTGGCATCATTTTTGAGTGAATTGCCAAAGTCAGATTTTTGCTGAAATTGTGACCCCGGGGCTTAGGGATTTTTTCAAAAAAACCTTTTTCCGGCGGTTAAGTTGTTGAGGGCTGATTTCTTGTCCTGTGATAAAAAGCCTTCTGTTTTGACCGCCAAAACTTTCAGGGGAGCATTTGCAAGCGTTTGGCATCATTTTTGTGAGTGAATTGGAGAAAGTAAGATTTTGGCTGAAATTGTGACCCCGGGGCTTGGGGATTTTTTCAAAAAATCTTTTTCTGCAGGTTAAGTTGTTGAGGGCTGATTTCTTGTCCTGTGATAAAAAGCCTTCTGTTTTGACCGCCAAACCTTTCAGGGGAGCATTTGCAAGCCTTTGGCATCATTTTTGCGTGAATTGCCAAAAGTAAGATTTTTGCTGAAATTGTGACCCCGGGGCTTAGGGATTTTTTCAAAAAAACCTTTTTCCGGCGGTTAAGTTGTTGAGGGCTGATTTCTTGTCCTGTGATAAAAAGCCTTCTGTTTCGACCGCCAAACCTTTCAGGGGAGCATTTGCAAGCCTTTGGCATCATTTTTGAGTGAATTGCCAAAAGTAAGATTTTTGCTGAAATTGTGACCCCGGGGCTTAGGGATTTTTTCAAAAAATCTTTTTCTGCAGGTTAAGTTGTTGAGGGCTGATTTCTTGTCCTGTGATAAAAAGCCTTCTGTTTCGACCGCCAAACCTTTCAGGGGAGCATTTGCAAGCCTTTGGCATCATTTTTGCGTGAATTGCCAAAAGTCAGATTTTTGCTGAAATTGTGACCCCGGGGCTTAGGGATTTTTTCAAAAAAATCTTTTTCTGCAGGTTAAGTTGTTGAGGGCTGATTTCTTGTCCTGTGATAAAAAGCCTTCTGTTTCGACCCCCATCCTTTCAGGGGAGCATTTGCAAGCGTTTGGCATCATTTTTGCGTCAATTGCCAAAAGTCAGATTTTTGCTGAAATTGTGACCCCGGGGCTTAGGGATTTTTTCAAAAAAATCTTTTTCTGCAGGTTAAGTT
>NC_139553.1:49947531-50005393 GCF_965153285.1 Podarcis tiliguerta | reverse complement strand
GGTTTCTCTTTTTTTTTTTTTTAATGATATTAGGTTTTACAGTCAATAGACACACAATACAAATAGACAAATACAAAAAAAGACAAATCAACATGTATACAATACAACAACAAATATAAAAAGAAAATATAAGAAAGAAATATTAAAATCAATCATTGTGTCCTTGTATTTTTTAACATTAACTTTGTTCTGCGACTTCCCCAGACCTTCCCACTGTATTCCAGATCTTATATTCTGACAGTAAATTCCTTCCCTCTGTCATATCTTAAATTCAACATCATCTTAATGTCTTAATATAGTTACATTTCCATATATCTTAAAACATTAATCTTTAAATTTTTATGCTAATAATCTTTTAGGTTCAATCTGGTGTCATCAAACATTCATTATAATGTTTCTGCAGATAGTCTTTGAACTTCCTCCAGTCTTCCTTCACCTTCTCCCTGGTCTCTGATTCTGCCAGTCATTTCTGCTGATTCCATGAAGTCAATAACTTTCATCTGCCATTCTTCCAGCGTGGGTAATTCTTGTGTCTTCCAATACTGTGCGATGAGTATTCTTGCTGCTGTTGTGGCGTACATAAAGAATGTCCTGTCCTTCACATGAACCTGTTGGTTGACCATACCCAGGAGAAAGGCTTCTGGTTTCTTCAGAAATGTGTATTTAAACACTTTTTTCAGATCATTATAGATCATCTCCCAGAAGGTCTTAATCCTTGGGCACGTCCACCATAGGTGGAAAACAGTACCTTCAGTTTCTTTACATTTCCAACATTTATTATCAGGCATATGATAAATTTTTGCTAGCTTGACTGGTGTCATGTACCATCTGTATATCATTTTCATTATATTCTCTCTTAAGGCATTACATGCCGTGAATTTCATACCAGTGGTCCATAACTGTTCCCAGTCAGCTAGCATTATATTATGACCAACATCTTGTGCCTAAGTATCGGTTTCTCTCTACCAGACCTTGCACTCCAGCCGCTTGCTGCTCCTTATCTCTGGCTCCCCTGGTTAGGCTCATCGTGCTGCCTTTCTGGAGCTGCGCACAAGCAATGTAGGTGACTGACGGATTGATGTCATGGTTCTAGGAGTTGCTCGTGCGTAAGTTGTTCTGCCTCCATGTTCAGAGACAGATAAGCTTATTTGAGTTGATTTCACTTGTTTCTTTAGGTGTGCAAGTAATTCACCCAAAAATCGCACAGGAAGTGAAAGAATCTGGGACAAAGCGAAAGGGATTTTTTTGTTTAAGCTGTTTAGGGGTGATTTCAATTGGTTCTTTAGTTTTGCGAGCATATTCACCCAAAAAACCAGATAGCGGTGAAACAAGCCCAAACAAGGCGAAACTGGGATTTTTTTGCCTCCATCTGCAGAGAAGGAAGAACAATAAGCTTATTTGGGATTATTTCTTTTGGTTCTTTTGGTGTGCCATGCATATGGGGTTATAGCCCTAACCCTAGCCCTAGCCCTAGCCCTAACCCTAACCCTAGCCCTAGCCCTGCAGAGAAGGAAGAACAATAAGCTTATTTGGGATGATTTCTCTTGGTTCTTTTGGTGTGCCATGCATATGGGTTTATAGCCCTAACCCTAGCCCTAGCCCTAACCCTAACCCTAACCCTAACCCCTAACCCCTAACCCTAACCCTTAACCCTTAACCCTAACCCTAACCCCTAACCCCTAACCCCTAACCCCTAACCCCTAACCCTAACCCTTAACCCTTAACCCTAACCCTAACCCCTAACCCCTAACCCTAACCCTAACCCTAACCCTAACCCTAACCCTAACCCTTAACCCTAACCCTTAACCCTAACCCTAACCCTAACCCCTAACCCTAGGGTTAGGGTTTTTTGGGCCAATATGCATGCACACCTAAAGAATCAAGTGAAATGAATATTGGAGGAATAAGCATGCACAACTAAAGAACCAAGTAAATCAACCCATATAAGCTTAATCTTGTTTCTTCGGCCAATATGCATGCACACCTAAAGAATCAAGTGAAATGAACCAAAATAAGCTTATTGTTCTTCCTTCTTTGTAGATGGAGCCAAAAAAATCCCAGTTTTGCTTTGGTCTTGTTTCACTTCATTTTCTGTTTTTTGGGTAAATATGCTCGCAAACCTAAAGAACCAAGTGAAATCAACCGAAATAAACATATTCGTCCTCTTTGAAACCAAAAAGATCCCTTCTGCTTTGTTCGAGATTCTTTCACTTCGCTGTGCGAATATTGGATGAATAAGCATGCACACCCATAAAACCATGTGAACTCAACACATATAAGCTTATTTTTGTCTTTGGGCCAATATACATTCACAGCAAAAGAACCAAGTGAAATCAACCAAAATAACCTTATTGTTCTTCCTTCTTTGCAGATGGAGTCAAAAAAAATCCCAGTTTTGCTTTGGTCTTGTTTCACTTCGTTTTCTATTTTTTGGGTAAATATGCTCGCAAACCTAAAGAACCATGTGAAATCAACCCAAATAAGCATATTTGTCCTCTTTGAAACCAAAAATCCCTTCTGCTTTGTTCGAGATTCTTTCACTTCGCTGTGCGAATATTGGATGAATAAGCATGCACAACTAAAGAACCAAGTAAATCAACCCATATAAGCTTATTCTTGTTTTTTGAGCCAATATGCATGCACTCCTAAAGAATCAAGTGAAATCAAAGCGAATCAAGCTGAGGCTTCTTTGAAAAGAAAAAAATCCCTTTTCCTTTGTTCGAGATTTTTCACTGCGATTTCTGAGTGAATATAAATGCACACCAAAAGAATCAAGAGAAATCATACCAAATAAGCTTCTCGGCAGATGGAGGCAAGAGTACGCATTGTAGTCCTGGGGTTTCCCCCCCAAACTTGTGTACCAGCCCCGGTACTTTTCCTTGCGATGGTGGTGGGTCTGACCTATGCATCCTGAGCCCGCCTTTCATCCAGCCGCGCCGTCAGGAGAGCTACATGCTGTTCCAAGTATCGGTTTCTCTTTTTTTTTTTTTTAATGATATTAGGTTTTACAGTCAATAGACACACAATACAAATAGACAAATACAAAAAAAGACAAATCAACATGTATACAATACAACAACAAATATAAAAAGAAAATATAAGAAAGAAATATTAAAATCAATCATTGTGTCCTTGTATTTTTTAACATTAACTTTGTTCTGCGACTTCCCCAGACCTTCCCACTGTATTCCAGATCTTATATTCTGACAGTAAATTCCTTCCCTCTGTCATATCTTAAATTCAACATCATCTTAATGTCTTAATATAGTTACATTTCCATATATCTTAAAACATTAATCTTTAAATTTTTATGCTAATAATCTTTTAGGTTCAATCTGGTGTCATCAAACATTCATTATAATGTTTCTGCAGATAGTCTTTGAACTTCCTCCAGTCTTCCTTCACCTTCTCCCTGGTCTCTGATTCTGCCAGTCATTTCTGCTGATTCCATGAAGTCAATAACTTTCATCTGCCATTCTTCCAGCGTGGGTAATTCTTGTGTCTTCCAATACTGTGCGATGAGTATTCTTGCTGCTGTTGTGGCGTACATAAAGAATGTCCTGTCCTTCACATGAACCTGTTGGTTGACCATACCCAGGAGAAAGGCTTCTGGTTTCTTCAGAAATGTGTATTTAAACACTTTTTTCAGATCATTATAGATCATCTCCCAGAAGGTCTTAATCCTTGGGCACGTCCACCATAGGTGGAAAACAGTACCTTCAGTTTCTTTACATTTCCAACATTTATTATCAGGCATATGATAAATTTTTGCTAGCTTGACTGGTGTCATGTACCATCTGTATATCATTTTCATTATATTCTCTCTTAAGGCATTACATGCCGTGAATTTCATACCAGTGGTCCATAACTGTTCCCAGTCAGCTAGCATTATATTATGACCAACATCTTGTGCCTAAGTATCGGTTTCTCTCTACCAGACCTTGCACTCCAGCCGCTTGCTGCTCCTTATCTCTGGCTCCCCTGGTTAGGCTCATCGTGCTGCCTTTCTGGAGCTGCGCACAAGCAATGTAGGTGACTGACGGATTGATGTCATGGTTCTAGGAGTTGCTCGTGCGTAAGTTGTTCTGCCTCCATGTTCAGAGACAGATAAGCTTATTTGAGTTGATTTCACTTGTTTCTTTAGGTGTGCAAGTAATTCACCCAAAAATCGCACAGGAAGTGAAAGAATCTGGGACAAAGCGAAAGGGATTTTTTTGTTTAAGCTGTTTAGGGGTGATTTCAATTGGTTCTTTAGTTTTGCGAGCATATTCACCCAAAAAACCAGATAGCGGTGAAACAAGCCCAAACAAGGCGAAACTGGGATTTTTTTGCCTCCATCTGCAGAGAAGGAAGAACAATAAGCTTATTTGGGATTATTTCTTTTGGTTCTTTTGGTGTGCCATGCATATGGGGTTATAGCCCTAACCCTAGCCCTAGCCCTAGCCCTAACCCTAACCCTAGCCCTAGCCCTGCAGAGAAGGAAGAACAATAAGCTTATTTGGGATGATTTCTCTTGGTTCTTTTGGTGTGCCATGCATATGGGTTTATAGCCCTAACCCTAGCCCTAGCCCTAACCCTAACCCTAACCCTAACCCCTAACCCCTAACCCTAACCCTTAACCCTTAACCCTAACCCTAACCCCTAACCCCTAACCCCTAACCCCTAACCCCTAACCCTTAACCCTTAACCCTAACCCTAACCCCTAACCCCTAACCCTAACCCTAACCCTAACCCTAACCCTAACCCTAACCCTTAACCCTAACCCTTAACCCTAACCCTAACCCTAACCCCTAACCCTAGGGTTAGGGTTTTTTGGGCCAATATGCATGCACACCTAAAGAATCAAGTGAAATGAATATTGGAGGAATAAGCATGCACAACTAAAGAACCAAGTAAATCAACCCATATAAGCTTAATCTTGTTTCTTCGGCCAATATGCATGCACACCTAAAGAATCAAGTGAAATGAACCAAAATAAGCTTATTGTTCTTCCTTCTTTGTAGATGGAGCCAAAAAAATCCCAGTTTTGCTTTGGTCTTGTTTCACTTCATTTTCTGTTTTTTGGGTAAATATGCTCGCAAACCTAAAGAACCAAGTGAAATCAACCGAAATAAACATATTCGTCCTCTTTGAAACCAAAAAGATCCCTTCTGCTTTGTTCGAGATTCTTTCACTTCGCTGTGCGAATATTGGATGAATAAGCATGCACACCCATAAAACCATGTGAACTCAACACATATAAGCTTATTTTTGTCTTTGGGCCAATATACATTCACAGCAAAAGAACCAAGTGAAATCAACCAAAATAACCTTATTGTTCTTCCTTCTTTGCAGATGGAGTCAAAAAAAATCCCAGTTTTGCTTTGGTCTTGTTTCACTTCGTTTTCTATTTTTTGGGTAAATATGCTCGCAAACCTAAAGAACCATGTGAAATCAACCCAAATAAGCATATTTGTCCTCTTTGAAACCAAAAATCCCTTCTGCTTTGTTCGAGATTCTTTCACTTCGCTGTGCGAATATTGGATGAATAAGCATGCACAACTAAAGAACCAAGTAAATCAACCCATATAAGCTTATTCTTGTTTTTTGAGCCAATATGCATGCACTCCTAAAGAATCAAGTGAAATCAAAGCGAATCAAGCTGAGGCTTCTTTGAAAAGAAAAAAATCCCTTTTCCTTTGTTCGAGATTTTTCACTGCGATTTCTGAGTGAATATAAATGCACACCAAAAGAATCAAGAGAAATCATACCAAATAAGCTTCTCGGCAGATGGAGGCAAGAGTACGCATTGTAGTCCTGGGGTTTCCCCCCCAAACTTGTGTACCAGCCCCGGTACTTTTCCTTGCGATGGTGGTGGGTCTGACCTATGCATCCTGAGCCCGCCTTTCATCCAGCCGCGCCGTCAGGAGAGCTACATGCTGTTCCAAGTATCGGTTTCTCTTTTTTTTTTTTTTAATGATATTAGGTTTTACAGTCAATAGACACACAATACAAATAGACAAATACAAAAAAAGACAAATCAACATGTATACAATACAACAACAAATATAAAAAGAAAATATAAGAAAGAAATATTAAAATCAATCATTGTGTCCTTGTATTTTTTAACATTAACTTTGTTCTGCGACTTCCCCAGACCTTCCAGATCTTATATTCTGACAGTAAATTCCTTCCCTCTGTCATATCTTAAATTCAACATCATCTTAATGTCTTAATATAGTTACATTTCCATATATCTTAAAACATTAATCTTTAAATTTTTATGCTAATAATCTTTTAGGTTCAATCTGGTGTCATCAAACATTCATTATAATGTTTCTGCAGATAGTCTTTGAACTTCCTCCAGTCTTCCTTCACCTTCTCCCTGGTCTCTGATTCTGCCAGTCATTTCTGCTGATTCCATGAAGTCAATAACTTTCATCTGCCATTCTTCCAGCGTGGGTAATTCTTGTGTCTTCCAATACTGTGCGATGAGTATTCTTGCTGCTGTTGTGGCGTACATAAAGAATGTCCTGTCCTTCACATGAACCTGTTGGTTGACCATACCCAGGAGAAAGGCTTCTGGTTTCTTCAGAAATGTGTATTTAAACACTTTTTTCAGATCATTATAGATCATCTCCCAGAAGGTCTTAATCCTTGGGCACGTCCACCATAGGTGGAAAACAGTACCTTCAGTTTCTTTACATTTCCAACATTTATTATCAGGCATATGATAAATTTTTGCTAGCTTGACTGGTGTCATGTACCATCTGTATATCATTTTCATTATATTCTCTCTTAAGGCATTACATGCCGTGAATTTCATACCAGTGGTCCATAACTGTTCCCAGTCAGCTAGCATTATATTATGACCAACATCTTGTGCCTAAGTATCGGTTTCTCTCTACCAGACCTTGCACTCCAGCCGCTTGCTGCTCCTTATCTCTGGCTCCCCTGGTTAGGCTCATCGTGCTGCCTTTCTGGAGCTGCGCACAAGCAATGTAGGTGACTGACGGATTGATGTCATGGTTCTAGGAGTTGCTCGTGCGTAAGTTGTTCTGCCTCCATGTTCAGAGACAGATAAGCTTATTTGAGTTGATTTCACTTGTTTCTTTAGGTGTGCAAGTAATTCACCCAAAAATCGCACAGGAAGTGAAAGAATCTGGGACAAAGCGAAAGGGATTTTTTTGTTTAAGCTGTTTAGGGGTGATTTCAATTGGTTCTTTAGTTTTGCGAGCATATTCACCCAAAAAACCAGATAGCGGTGAAACAAGCCCAAACAAGGCGAAACTGGGATTTTTTTGCCTCCATCTGCAGAGAAGGAAGAACAATAAGCTTATTTGGGATTATTTCTTTTGGTTCTTTTGGTGTGCCATGCATATGGGGTTATAGCCCTAACCCTAGCCCTAGCCCTAACCCTAACCCTAACCCTAGCCCTAGCCCTGCAGAGAAGGAAGAACAATAAGCTTATTTGGGATGATTTCTCTTGGTTCTTTTGGTGTGCCATGCATATGGGTTTATAGCCCTAACCCTAGCCCTAGCCCTAACCCTAACCCTAACCCTAACCCTAACCACTAACCCCTAACCCCTAACCCCTAACCCTAACCCTTAACCCTTAACCCTAACCCTAACCCCTAACCCCTAACCCCTAACCCCTAACCCTAACCCTAACCCTAACCCTAACCCTAACCCTTAACCCTAACCCTAACCCTAACCCCTAACCCTAGGGTTAGGGTTTTTTGGGCCAATATGCATGCACACCTAAAGAATCAAGTGAAATGAATATTGGAGGAATAAGCATGCACAACTAAAGAACCAAGTAAATCAACCCATATAAGCTTAATCTTGTTTCTTCGGCCAATATGCATGCACACCTAAAGAATCAAGTGAAATGAACCAAAATAAGCTTATTGTTCTTCCTTCTTTGTAGATGGAGCCAAAAAAATCCCAGTTTTGCTTTGGTCTTGTTTCACTTCATTTTCTGTTTTTTGGGTAAATATGCTCGCAAACCTAAAGAACCAAGTGAAATCAACCGAAATAAACATATTCGTCCTCTTTGAAACCAAAAAGATCCCTTCTGCTTTGTTCGAGATTCTTTCACTTCGCTGTGCGAATATTGGATGAATAAGCATGCACACCCATAAAACCATGTGAACTCAACACATATAAGCTTATTTTTGTCTTTGGGCCAATATACATTCACAGCAAAAGAACCAAGTGAAATCAACCAAAATAACCTTATTGTTCTTCCTTCTTTGCAGATGGAGTCAAAAAAAATCCCAGTTTTGCTTTGGTCTTGTTTCACTTCGTTTTCTATTTTTTGGGTAAATATGCTCGCAAACCTAAAGAACCATGTGAAATCAACCCAAATAAGCATATTTGTCCTCTTTGAAACCAAAAATCCCTTCTGCTTTGTTCGAGATTCTTTCACTTCGCTGTGCGAATATTGGATGAATAAGCATGCTGTCAGGGGTTCAGGAGCAGAGTCACAGGAGAGGGAAGAAACGGAGAGCGAGGGGGAGGAGTCGGAAGGAAATGTCAGCGGCGACAGTAGTCCGAGGTCTCTGAGTCTCTCCAGTGACTCGGAGGATTCACAGAAAGGGGCCCCCATGGTCAGGGCAAGGGGAGTGCCCAGGGGGACACCTCGGGAAGGAGGGGACTCAGAGAGTAGCAGCTGGAAATCCGGGCCAGCGTCCCCCCCAGAGTGCAGTAGGGGGGAGGAGTCCAAGGCATCGGGATCAGGGAGCGCGCAGGCAGAGGGAGAACGTGAGGCAGGACTGACCACACCCTCGTCAGGGAGCGAGGAAACGGTCATCCGGAAAGTAAAACGCGCGCGCGCGCCAAGTTCAAATGTACAGGGCGGCAAGGTGGGCAGCCCGGGTAGGGAGCCAGGTCCTAAAGCCCGCCGAAGAGAGGGGGAGGAGTCAGAGGGGTCAAGCTCTGCGTCGGAAGAGTCCAGGAGGAATGAGACCCCGGGGGGTAGTAAGACCCAGAGGAAGAGAGAGAGAAGGAAGAGGTGGAGTAAGATTAGAGTATTAAACTGGTGCACAGGGGGTGGAGATCCAGACAGAGCTTCGCCGGTCTAAAGTCCAGACGTAGGGCTGGGACGCTGAGATTTGTAAATGGAGACTATTCTTCAATAAAGACTTTGATACTGTACGATCGGCTAGCGTTGGTCCTTGGTGAGCTGGGACCCGGAGCCAGCTCTGACACATGCACAACTAAAGAACCAAGTAAATCAACCCATATAAGCTTATTCTTGTTTTTTGAGCCAATATGCATGCACTCCTAAAGAATCAAGTGAAATCAAAGCGAATCAAGCTGAGGCTTCTTTGAAAAGAAAAAAATCCCTTTTCCTTTGTTCGAGATTTTTCACTGCGATTTCTGAGTGAATATAAATGCACACCAAAAGAATCAAGAGAAATCATACCAAATAAGCTTCTCGGCAGATGGAGGCAAGAGTACGCATTGTAGTCCTGGGGTTTCCCCCCCAAACTTGTGTACCAGCCCCGGTACTTTTCCTTGCGATGGTGGTGGGTCTGACCTATGCATCCTGAGCCCGCCTTTCATCCAGCCGCGCCGTCAGGAGAGCTACATGCTGTTCCAAGTATCGGTTTCTCTTTTTTTTTTTTTTTAATGATATTAGGTTTTACAGTCAATAGACACACAATACAAATAGACAAATACAAAAAAAGACAAATCAACATGTATACAATACAACAACAAATATAAAAAGAAAATATAAGAAAGAAATATTAAAATCAATCATTGTGTCCTTGTATTTTTTAACATTAACTTTGTTCTGCGACTTCCCCAGACCTTCCCACTGTATTCCAGATCTTATATTCTGACAGTAAATTCCTTCCCTCTGTCATATCTTAAATTCAACATCATCTTAATGTCTTAATATAGTTACATTTCCATATATCTTAAAACATTAATCTTTAAATTTTTATGCTAATAATCTTTTAGGTTCAATCTGGTGTCATCAAACATTCATTATAATGTTTCTGCAGATAGTCTTTGAACTTCCTCCAGTCTTCCTTCACCTTCTCCCTGGTCTCTGATTCTGCCAGTCATTTCTGCTGATTCCATGAAGTCAATAACTTTCATCTGCCATTCTTCCAGCGTGGGTAATTCTTGTGTCTTCCAATACTGTGCGATGAGTATTCTTGCTGCTGTTGTGGCGTACATAAAGAATGTCCTGTCCTTCACATGAACCTGTTGGTTGACCATACCCAGGAGAAAGGCTTCTGGTTTCTTCAGAAATGTGTATTTAAACACTTTTTTCAGTTCATTATAGATCATCTCCCAGAAGGTCTTAATCCTTGGGCACGTCCACCATAGGTGGAAAACAGTACCTTCAGTTTCTTTACATTTCCAACATTTATTATCAGGCATATGATAAATTTTTGCTAGCTTGACTGGTGTCATGTACCATCTGTATATCATTTTCATTATATTCTCTCTTAAGGCATTACATGCCGTGAATTTCATACCAGTGGTCCATAACTGTTCCCAGTCAGCTAGCATTATATTATGACCAACATCTTGTGCCTAAGTATCGGTTTCTCTCTACCAGACCTTGCACTCCAGCCCGCTTGCTGCTCCTTATCTCTGGCTCCCCTGGTTAGGCTCATCGTGCTGCCTTTCTGGAGCTGCGCACAAGCAATGTAGGTGACTGACGGATTGATGTCATGGTTCTAGGAGTTGCTCGTGCGTAAGTTGTTCTGCCTCCATGTTCAGAGACAGACTGATAAGCTTATTTGAGTTGATTTCACTTGTTTCTTTAGGTGTGCAAGTAATTCACCCAAAAATCGCACAGGAAGTGAAAGAATCTGGGACAAAGCGAAAGGGATTTTTTTGTTTAAGCTGTTTAGGGGTGATTTCAATTGGTTCTTTAGTTTTGCGAGCATATTCACCCAAAAAACCAGATAGCGAAGTGAAACAAGCCCAAACAAGGCGAAACTGGGATTTTTTGCCTCCATCTGCAGAGAAGGAAGAACAATAAGCTTATTTGGGATGATTTCTCTTGGTTCTTTTGGTGTGCCATGCATATGGGGCCCAAAAAAAAGAATCATAGAGCGAAGTGAAAGGAATGTTTTGGTTAAAAAAGAAGCTTGCTTTCACTTGGTTCCTTAGGTTTGCGAACATAGTCACCCAAAAAACAGAAAGCGACGTGAAAGATCAAAGAAAGCTGTCAGGGCTGGCTCCGGGTCCCAGCTCACCAAGGACCAACGGTAGCCGGTAGTAAAGTATCAAAGTCTTTATTGAAGAATAGATTCCATTTCAAAGCCTCAGCGTCCCAGCTCTACATCTGGACTCTAGACCGGCGAAGCTCCGTCTGAGTCCCCGCCCCCTGTACACCAGTTTAAGACTCTAATCTTACTCCACCTCTTCCTTCTCTCTCTCTTCCTCTGGGTCCTACTACCCCCCGGGGTCTCCTCCCTCCTGGACTCTTCTGAGGCAGACGTTGACCCCTCTGACTCCTCCCCCTCTCTTCGGCGGGCTTTAGGACCTGGCTCCCTACCCGGGCTGCCCACCTTGCCGCCCTCCTGTACATTTGAACTTGGCGCGCGCGCGCGTTTAACTTTCCTGATGACCGTTTCCTCGCTCCCTGACGAGGGTGTGGTCCCTCCTGCCTCACGTTCTCCCGCTGCCCGCGCGCCCCCTGATCCCGATGCCTTGGACTCCTCCCCCCTACTGCGCTCTGGGGGGGACGCTGGTCCGGATTTCCAGCTGCTACTCTCTGAGTCCCCTCTGGCCCCTTCTTCCCGAGGTGCCCCCCTGGGCACTCCCCTTGCCCTGACTATGGGGGCCCCTTTCTGTGAATCTTCCGAGTCACTGGAGAGACTCAGAGACCTCGGACTGCTGTCTTCGCTGACATTTCCTTCCGACTCCTCCCCCTCGCTCTCCACTTCCTCCCTCTCCTGTGACTCTGCTCCTGAACCCCTGACATCCATCCCCCCCTCGAAGCCCCCCCTTCCCCCCTCCCCCTCCTCCGGCGGGGGTGCTGGGTGCTCCGTCGTTGTGGGGGTGAATGGCAGATACAGTTCGTCCCCCGTGGCGTGCATCCATCCTGCTAAGTCCGGCTCGTCCTCCTTGTCTTCGCCGACCTCGATCTCCTCTGCTTCCATCTCCGTGCCGCCATGCTCGAACCCAACATCCTCCCCCAGCCTGTCCATGTCCATCTCACCCTCGGTCTCCTCTGGGTCCGTTGCTTGCCAAGGACCCCTCAGCCACCTCCTGCTCCACCGCTCCTCTCCTCGATCGTCCCACCAAAACGAGCGGTCTGAGGCAAACCCCGAGGGCGAGCCCTCCGGGGAACGTGTTTCCGTTTCTGGTTCCTCGTCCGAGGTGAACCCCTGGAAGGTGCTGGTTGAAAGCGTGGGTGTGAAAAGCCAGTCGTCGAAATACTCGGCTGGCATGGGCCTGTGTGGGAACAAGGCATGAAACTCCTCCTTGAGAAGAGGCTCGTTCAGGGCATAGTCTGGCACCCAACGGTTGGCGCTGGCCGGGGTACCTTCACTGGCGAGAAAGTATTCTACTCCCTCTTCCCCCCATCTCGAGTCTAAAATCTCTGTGACCTGGTTGATGAGTTCCCTTCCTGGCGACTCCCTCCTTGGGGGGGTCCCCCCATATGGGTCTGGTGCTGTGTCCTGCGCCTGAAATCGGTGAGGTGCTTTGTAGGGCGTGAGCACCGACCTATGGAATACTGGGTGCATTCTGGCTCCCTCCGGAAGTGTCAACCGGAAAGCCACCGGATTGATCCGTGCTTCAACTTGGTAAGGTCCTAGCTGCTTATGTCCGAGTTTCTTCTTAGCTAGTGATCTGGTCGGCACTGCGTGGGCTGCTAACCACACCCAGTCTCCCACCTGTATGTCCTCCCCAACCCTTCTGTGCTTGTCAGCCTGCAGTTTGTATGCGTGCTTTGCAAGCTCTAACTGCCTCCTAAGCTGTTCGTGAACCTCCTGCAATTCTGCCGCCAAGACTTCCGCTGCCTGTGGCTCTCCCTCCCCCAGTCTCTCTAATCCCGGGAAGGTTCTGGGATGCCTCCCGTTGTTGGCGAAGAACGGCGTCACCCCCGTTGACACGTGCTTCGTGTTGTTGTAGGCGAACTCAGCGAGCGGCAGGTAGTCCACCCAGGTTGTCGGCTGCTGATTTGCATAGCATCTCAGGTACTGCTGCATGATGGCGTTGACGCGCTCCGCTTGGCCGTTGGTCTGCGGGTGTCTCGCCGACGCTAGGTTGATCTTGACATTCAGGAAACCCATCAGCTTCTGCCAGAAGTTCGAAATGAACTGGCGCCCCCTGTCGGACAAGATAGACCGTGGCAGACCGTGCACCCTGAAGACGTGGTCTATGAACAGTTTGGCGGTCTGTTCTGCCGTGGCCACCTTCGCGCATGGAATGAAGTGGGCCATTTTAGAGAACATGTCCACCACCACTAGCACTGCCGTTTTACCCCTTGAGCTGGGTAAATCCGTGACAAAGTCCAGGGCCACCCTCTCCCACGGTTCGCTTGGGGTCTGCAGCGGTTCGAGCAGTCCCGCCGGAGGTTTGTGCACTGACTTGGCCCTTTGGCAGGTGTCGCACCTCGAGACGTACTCCGCGACTTCCCCCCGCATCTTGGGCCACCAAAAATCTCTGGCAACTAGTTCTGCCGTCTTCTCCTTGCCAAAGTGCCCGGCGGTGGGTGCGTCGTGCAACTGCTGCAGTACTTTCGCACGGAGGTCGTCTCCCGGTACATAGAGTGCTCCTCTGCGGATGAGCAATCCGTCCCGTACTTGGAATTCGTCGTCCTTCACCGTGCCCCTGTGCACCTCCTCCATCTTGGCTTGTGCGAAGGGGTCCTCCTGCAGTGCTCGACGGACCGCCTCCAGGTCCACGGTTGCTGAAGCGCACGCCCACGCTTTCGGAGCGAAAATGTGCTTGGCCGCTGCTGGTGCCGCCTCTTCGAGGTATTGCGGCTTTCTGGACAGTGCATCCGCCATGATGTTGTTGTCGCCTGGGATGTATTCTATCCTGAAGTCGAAATCCGCAAAGAATTCCGCCCATCTGATGTGCCGCTGGTTCAGGAACCTTGCCGTGCGCCAGTACTCCAGGTTCTTATGATCCGTGCGAACCTGCACTGTGTGTTTGGCCCCGACGAGGAAGTGCCGCCACGCCTTGAATGCTGCATGAATGGCCAGCAACTCCCTGTCCCAGATGGTGTAGTTCTGCTCCGACTTGCTGAGCTTCCTAGAGTAGAAGGCACACGGTCTCCAGTCCCCATGCGGGTCCTTCTGCAACAGTACGGCACCCACGGCTCTGTCTGAGGCGTCTGTTTCAACCCTCATCGGTTTGCTGGGATTCACATGCAGTAGCTGCCCTTCGGACGAGAAGAGACGCTTAAGGTTCTGGAAGGACTGCTCCGCTTGCTCCGTCCAGATGAACTTCTTCTTCTTGGAGCTGAGCGTGTCGGTAATGGCCGCCGTCTGCATCGCGAACCCCTTGATGAACTTGCGGTAAAAGTTGGCGAACCCCACAAACCGCTGGACCTCCTTCCGATTGCGCGGGCTCTTCCAGTCCAACACTGCGCGAACCTTGGCGCTGTCCATGGCAAGCCCCTTGTCCGACAGCTTGTAGCCCAGGAAATCCACCTCCTTCCTGTCGAACTGGCACTTCTCCAGCTTGGCATACAGCCGATGCTCCTGCAGTCTCTGCAGAACTTCCTTGACGTCACCTTCGTGGGTCTCCTTCTCAAGATGGAGGGGGAGGGAACAGCTGCAGTCGCCTGCGGTTCCTGCGCAATGTTTGCCATCTTGCCAAAGGTTGCAGGCAGCTTTACATGCAGCAATTGCATGTTGATTGCCCTCCTAAAAGACAAAGTCCAGCAACTGGAGGAACGTGTAGCTACACTCCAAAGAATTAGAGAGCTGGAGCTCTTCTTGGAAGCAACAGAGCACACCGTCTCCACCAAGGAGGAGACAGGGGACTCCCCTGAGAAGGAGGCTAGTTCACCAACACAGGAGCCCGATATGTGGAGAAACGTGACTCAAAGAAGTAGGAGGCCCAGGGTTCGCTCTGATTGTCTAGAAATACACAATCGCTTTGAGGTCCTCTCCCCTAGCCTGGAAGACGAAGAGCAGACTCCATTTGAGGATCTCTCCCTCATTACAGTCGATCACGTATATGAAGATGAGCAGCAAAGTCAGTCCTCAGGGAATGTGCAGGCGACCTTGGAACGGACCGCTCACGGAAGAACCCTGACCAAACCTAAGAGAAGGCGTGTAGTGGTGATAGGGGATTCCCTACTGAGGGGAACAGAAGCAGTGATCTGTGGGCCTGACAAGATGTCTCGGGAAGTGTGCTGTCTCCCCGGGGCTAAGATCCAAGATGTAACTGAACGACTGCAAGGAATCATAAAACCCACTGACAAATACCCCTTCCTCTTGGTTCATGTGGGAACCAATGACACTGCAAGCAATAGCCTCCAGAAGATCAAAAGAGACTACGAGGCTCTGGGCAGGAAATTGAAGCAATTAAATGCACAAATCGTCATCTCATCTGTCCTCCCAGTTGAACGACGTGGCCCAGGGAGAGAGAGGAAAATAGTGGAAGTAAACAGCTGGCTTCGCAAATGGTGTAAACAGGAACGGTTTGGATTCTTAGATCACGGACTGCAGTTTCTTGAGGATGGACTTCTGGCAAGCGATGGGCTGCACCTCACAACGGTTGGGAGGAATGTTTTTGCCAAAAAACTAAGAAACCTCATCAGGAGGGCTTTAAACTGACTAATGTGGGGGAGGGAGACAGTGCTCCTGAAGGTAGGAGTCTATTAATTGATGAAGATGATCATCCAAATGTCATAGACCAAATGGAGCAAACAGCAAGCAGACCTAGTGGTGGGAGGAAAAAATCCTTAAATAAGAGACACGGGGGAATGACTAATGGACTTCAATGTCTGTACACTAATGCACAAAGCATGGGAAATAAACAAGATGAGCTTGAGCTCTTGGTACAGCAAACTAAATATGACATAATAGGCATCACTGAAACCTGGTGGGATAAGTCCCACGATTGGAATGTAAAAATGGAGGGATACAATCTATTTCAGAGAAACAGACCAGACAAGAAAGGAGGAGGAGTGGCGTTATATGTCAGGGATGTGTATACCTGTGAAGAGATCCAAGATTTAGAACCTCAAAGCCAAAGTGAGAGCATTTGGGTCAAAATTAAGGGAGAGAAGAATAATAGTGACCTCATTGTGGGAGTTTACTATAGATCCCCAAGCCAAACGGAGGACATAGATGATGCCTTCCTGGAACAGATGGCCAAGCATGCAAAAGGAAGGGAGATAGTAGTAATGGGGGACTTCAATTACCCAGATATTTGTTGGATGTCAAACTCAGCCAAGAGCATAAGGTCAAACAGATTCCTCACTGGCCTTGCAGACAACTTCATTGTCCAGAAAGTGGGAGAAGCAACAAGAGGAACAGCCATTTTAGATCTGGTCCTAACCAATGTCGATGACCTGGTTAATGGGGTAGAAGTGGAAGGATCATTAGGCGCAAGTGATCATGCTCTTCTGAAGTTTACTATACAACGGAAAGGAGCAGCCAAGCATACTAGGACTCAATTTCTTGACTTTAAGAAAGCCGACTTCATAAAACTTAGGGAAGTGCTGGGTGAGATCCCATGGACAGTAATGCTAAAAGGAAAGGGAGTTCATGATGGCTGGGAGTTTGTTAAGAGGGAGATAGTAAAAGCACAACTTCAGGCAATACCAATGAGACGGAAACATGGAAGGTGCCTAAAGAAGCCAGGGTGGCTATCTAAAGAACTTTTAACTGAGTTAAGATTAAAAAAGGATGTGTACAAAAAATGGAAAAGGGGGGAAACCACCAAAGAGGAATTCAAACAAATAGCCAGCACGTGTAGACACAAAGTCAGAAAAGCTAAAGCACAGAATGAACTCAGGCTTGCTAGAGAGGTTAAAAGCAACAAAAAAGGCTTCTATGGGTATGTTCGTAGCAAAAGGAAGAACAAAGAAACAGTGGGGTCACTCAGAGGAGAAGATGGTGAAATGCAAACAGGGGACACAGAAAGGGCTGAGCTCCTCAATGCCTTCTTTGCCTCAGTCTTCTCCGATAAAGAAAACAATGCCCGACCTGAAGAATTTGGAGGAAATTATTCAGCAGAGGAAACACAGCCCAGAATAACTAAGGAGATAGTACAAGAATACTTGGCTAGTTTAGATGTATTCAAGTCTCCAGGGCCAGATGAACTGCATCCAAGAGTATTAAAAGAACTGGCAGATGTGATCTCAGAACCACTGGCAGTCATCTTTGAGAATTCCTGGAGAACAGGCGAAGTCCCGGCAGACTGGAGGAGGGCAAATGTTGTCCCTATTTTCAAAAAGGGGAAAAGAGAGGACCCAAATAATTACCGCCCAGTCAGTCTAACATCAATACCAGGGAAGATTCTGGAGCAGATCATTAAGCAAACAATCTGTGAGCACCTAGAAAGGAATGCTGTGATCACCAATAGTCAGCATGGATTTCTGAAAAATAAGTCATGTCAGACTAACCTGATCTCATTTTTTGACAGAATTACAAGCCTGGTAGATGAAGGGAACGCAGTGGATGTAGTCTACCTTGATTTCAGCAAGGCATTTGACAAGGTGCCCCATGATATTCTTGTAAAGAAGCTGGTAAAATGCGGTCTTGACTATACTACCACTCAGTGGATTTGTAACTGGCTGACTGACCGGACCCAAAGGGTGCTCATCAATGGTTCCTCTTCATCCTGGAGAAGAGTGACTAGTGGGGTGCCACAGGGTTCTGTCTTGGGCCCGGTCTTATTCAACATCTTTATCAACGACTTGGATGATGGACTCAAGGGCATCCTGATCAAATTTGCAGATGACACCAAACTGGGAGGGGTGGCTAACACCCCAGAAGACAGGATCACACTTCAAAACGACCTTGACAGATTAGAGAACTGGGCCAAAACAAACAAGATGAATTTTAACAGGGAGAAATGTAAAGTATTGCACTTGGGCAAAAAAAATGAGAGGCACAAATACAAGATGGGTGACACCTGGCGAGAGCAGTACATGTGAAAAGGATCTAGGAGTCTTGGTTGACCACAAACTTAACATGAGCCAACAGTGTGACGCGGCAGCTAAAAAAGCCAATGCAATTCTGGGCTGCATCAATAGGAGTATAGCATCTAGATCAAGGGAAGTTATAGTGCCACTGTATTCTGCTCTGGTCAGACCTCACCTGGAGTACTGTGTCCAGTTCTGGGCACCACAGTTCAAGAAGGACACTGACAAACTAGAACGTGTACAGAGGAGGGCAACCAAAATGGTCAAAGGCCTGGAAACAATGCCTTATGAGGATCGGCTAAGGGAGCTGGGCATGTTTAGCCTGGAGAAGAGGAGGTTAAGGGGTGATATGATAGCCATGTTCAAATATATAAAAGGATGTCACATAGAGGAGGGAGAAAGGTTGTTTTCTGCTGCTCCAGAGAAGCGGACACGGAGCAATGGATCCAAACTACAAGAAAGAAGATTCCACCTAAACATTAGGAAGAACTTCCTGACAGTAAGAGCTGTTCGACAGTGGAATTTGCTGCCAAGGAGTGTGGTGGAGTCTCCTTCTTTGGAGGTCTTTAAGCAGAGGCTTGACAACCATATGTCAGGAGTGCTCTGATGGTGTTTCCTGCTTGGCAGGGGGTTGGACTCGATGACCCTTGTGGTCTCTTCCAACTCTATGATTCTATGATTCTATGATTCCTCAGATTCTGAGAATATCAGGATGTCGTCCAAGAAGCAGACGCATTTCTTGTAGAGGAGACCCGCCAGGACGTGATGCATGAAGGCTTGAAAACAGTGAGCGCCATTTTGTAAACCGAAGGACATAACTCTGTATTCATATGTGCCCAGGGGCGTGAACATGGCAGTCTTCCACTCGTCTCCTTCCCGTATGCGAATCAGGTTGTACGCCCCTCGCAGATCCAATTTTGTAAAAACGCGTCCTTTCCTCACCGTTGCAAGCAGGTCATCTATTTTGGGCATGGGAAAGGCCGTGGGCTTGGTCTTGGCATTTAAGAGCCTGAAATCAACTACAAGCCTCTTTTGGGGCGTGTCCTTTTTCTTCACAAAGAATACAGGACTGCCCCCCGCTGCCTTCGACTCCCGGATGAAACCGCGCTTCAAGTTGAGGTCTATGAACTCCTTGAGCTCCTGCAGCTCGTCCTCAGACATGGAATACAGTTTCCCGGCTGGCAGCGTCGCTCCTGGCAGGAGGTCAATCTTGCAGTCATAGGGCCTGTGGGGAGGCAGCTTGTCCGCTTCCTTCTCGCAGAAAACCTCCAAAAACGCTGCGTACTTGCGCGGCACTGCTTGCAGCGTGCCTAATTGTAGCTGCGGGTCGTCCCCTCCGTCTTCCGGGCTAGGAAGGATGCAATGTTCCGCGCAATAGGAGGAGCCGAAGGTCAGTTGGCGCTGGTACCACGCCAATGCTGGGCTGTGCCTGTGCAGCCAACTCATGCCCAAGACTACAGGCGTGTCCGACAGGTGGGTGACATTGAAGCTGATGACTTCTTGGTGATTTCCAATCCGCATCACCATTGGTTGCGTTTGTTGCACCACCTGCCCCCCTAACAAGTCTCTGCCATCCACCGTGACAACGTTCAGGGGCAGCGTGGCTGGTAGCAGTGGTTATATTGTGCTGCTGAATGAATTCCAGTCCTATAAAGTCAGCGTTACTGCCGGAGTCAATGGTGATCGGCACCTCCAGAGTGCGTCCATTGGGCAGTTGGAGAGATGCTGTAAGCTGCACCACTGGTTTGGGTGGGAGGGGGTCTGTGGGTTGCAAAAGTGCTGGGGATTGCTTCATTGACTTGTCTGGCTGGACCCCAGTGCCTCTTCCTCCAGCCAGACTCCGTCGTTTAACTGTTGCTGTGTTTTCAATTGAGCTGCGTCTGTGACTGTTGCCGAGGCTGCAGTGTGCTTGTGGAGCCTCTGGGGACACTCTTTCGCCATGTGTTGAGCACTGTCGCAGATGTAGCACTTCCTGTTCCCTCTAGGAGGCTTCGTTTTGGCTGCTCCCGGTGTTAGGGCTCTGGTAGCTGACTGAGCCCTGGCACCTCCTATCTCCATTGGCTCTTCTCCCCCTCCCTGCGAGGGTGTGGAGTGCGCACGCGCTGCTTCTCTGGGAGAGAAGGGAGGTGCTCTGGCTGGTGCCCTTCCCCAACGCCCTTCTTCCCTGTTCCAAGGACGTTCCTCCAGATGCACCCCGATTTCCAGAGCCCTCTGGACTACTTGCTGGGTGCTCCTTGGCCTCTCCCCCCTTCCAATCTCCGCTTTTACATCTGCATTCAAGCCCTCCCAAAAGAGGTCTCTCACTGGCTCAGAATCTTTTTGCCATCCCAGTGCATGAACTAGTCCGAAAAAGCGTGCATGGTACTGCCTCACGCTGGCTTTGCCCTGTTTAAGTCCATGTATGTCCCTCCGGGCAATGTCGATGTCTATCTTTGATAAAAAACACAAGTCCATTGCTTTAATGAAAGCCTTCGCATCCTGGAGCGCCGGATCATTATCTCTCCATAAATTCCTCAGCCACGTTTTGGCCTCCCCATGCAAATGGGACAAGATAAATCCCACTTTCTCTCTTTCATCTCTAAAGTCTTTGTCAAGCAGCTCCAGCGCAAACAGCAGGTCTGCTCTGAAGTTGGGGTACTGCTGTAGACTCCCGTCAAAATGAGATACAAGGCTGCCCGCCCTTCTCCCCAAGCCAATGCCCTCTGTTTTGGGTCCCGGTGGCCCTTGTTTAGAAAGCACGTCCAACCTGACTTGGAGATCCCGGCAGGCGTTAACCATTTCCTCCTCTCTTTTCCTGGATGCAAGTACCTCCGTGCTGAGTTGTGTCACAGCTTCTTGCAGGGCTGTTAGTTGCTCTTCCGTAGTCATCTTGCCTGAGTTTTGTGAGCTCTGGAGGCACCCCTCTTCTTCCCTCGCTGCGTCGACTCACGTGGCGAGGTTCTTGGTGCCAAAATTTGGTGAGACGGAGCTTACTGTCAGGGCAGGCTCCGGGTCCCAGCTCACCAAGGACCAACGCTAGCCGGTAGTAAAGTATCAAAGTCTTTATTGAAGAATAGATTCCATTTCAAAGCCTCAGCGTCCCAGCCCTACATCTGGACTCTAGACCGGCGAAGCTCCGTCTGAGTCTCCGCCCCCTGCGCACCAGTTTAAGACTCTAATCTTACTCCACCTCTTCCTTCTCTCTCTCTTCCTCTGGGTCCTACTACCCCCCGGGGTCTCCTCCCTCCTGGACTCTTCTGAGGCAGACGTTGACCCCTCTGACTCCTCCCCCTCTCTTCGGCGGGCTTTAGGACCTGGCTCCCTACCCGGGCTGCCCACCTTGCCGCCCTCCTGTACATTTGAACTTGGCGCGCGCGCGCGTTTAACTTTCCTGATGACCGTTTCCTCGCTCCCTGACGAGGGTGTGGTCCCTCCTGCCTCACGTTCTCCCGCTGCCCGTGCGCCCCCCTGATCCCGATGCCTTGGACTCCTCCCCCCTACTGCGCTCTGGGGGGGACGCTGGTCCGGATTTCCAGCTGCTACTCTCTGAGTCCCCTCTGGCCCCTTCTTCCCGAGGTGCCCCCCTGGGCACTCCCCTTGCCCTGACTATGGGGGCCCCTTTCTGTGAATCTTCCGAGTCACTGGAGAGACTCAGAGACCTCGGACTGCTGTCTTCGCTGACATTTCCTTCCGACTCCTCCCCCTCGCTCTCCACTTCCTCCCTCTCCTGTGACTCTGTTCCTGAACCCCTGACAACCTCGCTTTGCGATTTTTGGTTAAATATGCATGCACACCTAAAGAACCAAGTGAAATCAACCCATATAAGCTTGTAAGTGTTTTTTTGGTTGAATGTGCTTGCCCACTTAAGGAATCAAGTGAAATCAACCCATTTAAGCTTATACGTGTTTTTTGGGTGAATATGCTTGCACACCTAAGGAATTAAGTGAAATCAATCCAAATCAGCTTATTCGTCATCTTTCTCGGCAGATGATACCCAATCAAGCCTTATTCCTCTTCTTTGTATGCATATGCAACAAAAAATCTCAGTTTTACTTTTTTTGGGCCTCTTTCACCTCTCTATCGGTTTTTGGTTGAATATGCTTGAACAGCTAATGTACAAAGTGAAAGCAACCCAAATGAAGCTTATTCGTCCTCTTTGAAACCAAAAAGATCCCTTTTGCTTTGTTCGAGATTCTTTCACTTCGCTGTGCAAATATTGGATGAATAGGCATGCACACCCATAAATTTAGGTGGACTCAACCCATATAAGCTTATTCTTGTTTTTGGGCCCATATATTCACACCAAAAGAACCAAGTGAAATCAACCAAAATAAGCTTATTGTTCTTTGCAGATGGAGCAAAAAAAAATCCCCGTTTTAAAATTAATGAATGTTAGAATGATGTTGGATTGAGGTTAAGGGGTTTTTAGCAATAGAAAAAATATGCAAAAATTGAATGTTAACAGGTGGAAAGTTAAAGCTAAAATATATTAAGATCAATAAGGAAAGAGGGAAAGGATTTGCTGAATAAATAAATTGAATTGGAATACTGTACAAAGAGGTCCTAGAAACAAGCCAATGCAAGATATGTTATGAAAGATTGAACTGTTTCTAATTGCTTTTTACTTCTTGTATTTTTCTTTTTTTTTTTCTTTTGTGAAAATCTTAATAAAATATTATTATAAAAAAAACCCAGTTTGGCTTTGTTTGGTCTTGTTTCTGTTTTTTGGGTAAATACGCTCGCAAACCTAAAGAACCATGTGAAATAACCCGAAATATGCATATTCTTCTTCTTTGAAACCAAAACCAAAACCAAAATAATCCCTTTTGCTTTGTTCGAGATTCTTCGCTGTGCGAATATTGGATGAATAAGCATGCACAACTAAAGAACCAAGTAAATCAACCCATATAAGCTTATTCGTGTTTTTTGGGCCAATATGCATGCACACCTAAAGAATCAATTAAAGGCGGTGGGGTGGCAGTCCGGTGTTCCTTGTGGACTAATCAGCCTAGGTTGGTCGTAGTTTATAGGGCCTTGAACATGGTATCAGAACCCGTGACCTTCCCAATGCCAAGGATGGACGACATTTTAACACAGGTGAGGCGGGGAAAAATTTTTACCAAGCTGGATCTCAGGGGAGCGTACAATTTGATTAGAATAAGGGAGGGGGACGAATGGAAAACCACCATGCTCACCCCCTTGGGGGCGTTTGAGTACTTAGTCATGCCATTTGGATTACAATCAGGCTTCGCCTGCTTTCAAGCTTTCATGAACCACGTGTTGGGGCCCCTGCTGTACAAGAACTGCGTAGCCTTTTTGGACGACGTCTTAATCTATTCGGACAATGAGGAGCAACATGTCAGAGACGTCAGGGAAGTGCTAAAAAGACTGCAGAAGCACCAGTTGTGGGTCAAGCTGGAAAAATGGCAATTTCATGCCAGAGAGGTCGAGTTTCTGGGGTACAAGTTGTCGGACAAGGGCCTAGCTATGGAGCCAAGCAAGGTGCAGGCAGTGTTGGAGTGGAAGGCCCCCAAGACCCGGAAAGACGTGCAGAGGTTCCTAGGGTTCAGCAACTTCTACAGGAAGTTCATCAAGAACTTCGCCCACTTGACAGCGCCCATCACAGATTGTCTCAGTAGCAAGCACAACTAAAGAACCAAGTGAACCCATATATTCTTGTTTTTGGGGGCGAATATGCATGCACACCTAAAGAATCGTGAAATCAAAGCGAATCAACTTTAGGCGTCTTTGAAAACAAAAAACTCCCTTTTCCTTTGTTCGAGATTCTTCGCTTTGCGATATCTTAGTGAATATGAATGCACACCTAAAGACCCAAGTGAAATCAACCCATATAAGCTTATTCTTGTTTTTGGGGCCCATATATGCACACCAAAAGAACCAAGAGAAATCATCTAAAATAATTGTATTGTTTTTCCTTCTCTGCAGATGGAGGCAAAAGATCCCAGTTTGGGCTCGTTTCACCGCTGTTTTTTGGGTTAATATGCTCGCAAAACTAAAGAACCAATTGAAATCACCCCTGAACAGCTTAGTCGTCTTCTTTCAAACAAAAAAATCCCTTCTGCTTTGTCCCAGATTCTTTCCCTTTGGATTTTTGCGTGAATATGCATGCATACCTAAAGAATCCATTGAAATCAACTTATTCCTTCTCTGCACATGGAGACAAACACACCGCTTTTCCCCTTCTCTGAGATGCTTTCATTTCGCTTTGGGGTTTTTGGTGCACACATATAACCAAGATACCCAATTAAGGCTTATTCCTCTTCTTTGTATGCATAGGGAACATAAAATCCCATTGCTTTGTTTGGATTATTTGGCTTTACGTTTTTTGGGTGAATATACATGCACACCTAAAAAACCAAGTGAAATCAACCCAAATAACGTTTTGTCCAAATGGACGCAAAAACGAGTTTTCCCTTCTTTCAGATTTTTTCACTTCGCTTTTGTTTTTTGGTTGAATATGCTCACAAACCTAACCCTTACTAGGGTTTTTCGGCGTCTTTCCTTGCAGATGGACGCAATCGCTTATTCCTCTTCTTTGGATTCATATGGAAGAAGAAATTCCCATTTTGCTTTGATCTTTCACGTCGCTTTCTGTTTTTTGGGTTCGCAAACCTAACCACGTGAGAAGCTTATTCTCTTTTAACAAAAAATTCCTTTTGCTTTGTTCGATATTCTTCCCTTTGCGATATCTGAGGGAATATGAATGCACACCTAAGGAACCAAGTGAAATCAACCCATATAAGCTTATTCTTGTTTTTTTTTTGGCGAATATGCATGCACACCTAAAGAAACAAGTTAAATCAAAGCGAATCAAGTTTAGGCGTCTTCTTTGAAAAGAAAAAAATCCCTTTTTCCTTTGTTCGAGATTCTTCGCTTTGCGATATCTGTGAATATGAATGCACACCTAAAGGACCGTGAGATCAACCAATATAAGCTTATTCTTGTTTTGGGGGGCATATATGCATGCACACCTAAAGAACCAAGTGAAATCAAATGAAATAAGCCTTTTGGTCTTCCTCTGCACATGGAGGCAAATCCTTTCTTTGAGATGCTTTCACCTCGCTTTGGGGTTTGTTTGGTGCAGACCAAGCTAAAACCCAATTAAGGCTCATTCTTCTTTGTATACGTTTTATGTTTTTTGGATGACTATGCTTTCACACCTGAAGAACCAAGTGATCTCAGTTTTGCTTTGTTTGGGCTTCTTTGAATTCGCTATTCGTTTTCTTGTTGATTATACATGCACACATGCTTTTCGGTGCACACATATGACCAAGTTACCCAATTAAGGCTTATTCTTCTTTGTATGCATAGGGAACAAAAAAATCCCAGTTTTGCATTGTTTGGGCTTCTTGGAGCGGTGGTTTTTGTTTGAATATGCTCACAAACCACCTGAAATAACCCCAAATAAGCATATTCGTCTTCTTTGAAACTAAAAAAATCCCTTTGTTCCAGATGCTTCGCTTTGGGATATCTGATTGAATATGAATGCACACCTAAAGAACCAAGTGAAATCAACCCATAAAAGCTTATTATTGTTTTTTTGGGGCCATATGCATGCACACAAAAGAACCAAGAGAAATCATCTCAAATAATCATATTGTTCTTCCTTCTTCTGCAGATGGAGGCAAAAAATCCCAGTTTTGCTTTGGGCTTCTTCGACTTCGCTTTGTGTTTTTTGCTGAATATGCTCGCAAACCTAAACAACCAAGTAAAATATGGTCTTCTTTGAAACCAAAAAAATCCCTTTTGCTTTGTTTGAGTTTTCACTTCGCTTTGCGATTTTTCAGTGAATTACATGCACACCTAAAGAATCATTGAAATCAACTCAAATAAGCTTATTCTGTTTTCTGGGTGAATATGCCTGCACATCTAAAGAACCAAGTGAAATTAGTCTTCTTTGAAACCAATAAAATCCCTTTTGCTTTGTTCTAGATTCCTCCTTGGCTTTGCTTTTGTGTATATGGTTGTTGCACACATAAAGAACCAAGTGAAATCAACCCAAATAAGCTTATTCGTCTTTCTCTGCAGATGGAAGCAAAAACTACCGATCAAAGCTTATGTGTCTTCATGCTATGCATATTAACCAACGAACTCTTCGCTTTACAATTTTTGGGTGCACACCTTAATAACCAGAAATCAAGCATGGAACAAAAATAGTCCCCGTTTTGCTTTGTTCGGGCTTCTTTCACTTACCTAAGGAACTGTGAAATTAACCCAAATTAATATTAATCATCTTCTTTCACTTCGCTTTGCGATTTTTGGGTGAATATTCTTGCACACCTACAGAGCCAAGTGAAAACCCAAATAAGCTTATTCTTTTTCTGCAGATGGAGGCACAGAATGTGTTTTCCTTTCTTGGAGATCCTTGGATTATGCAGATCCTTAGCGACGTTTGGGTGCACAGCGAAAGAACCAGAAACCAAGTGACAATGTGCGTCTTCATTGTATGCATATGGACCAAGCAACAACCTGTTTCCCTTGGTTGGTCTGTTCACTTCGCTGTGCAATTTTTGAGTGCACACCTAAATAAAGAAGCGAAAGATGCTCCAACAAAGCATGTCTGTGTATGCATATGTACAAAATAAATCCCATTTTGCTGTTCGAGATTCTTTCCCTTCGCTTTGCTAATTTTGGGTGAATATGCTTGCATATCTAAAGAACCAAATCAACCCAAAAAGTCTTATTCATCTTCTTTCTCTGCAGATGGAGGCAAAAACGAGTTTTCCTATCAAAGATACGTCTATGCTTAAGCAACAATTCGCTTTGCGATTTTGGAAGAACCTAAATAACCTGAAACTAAAGATGCCTAATCTAGGCTTATTCGTCTTCTTTGTATGCATATGGAACAGAAAAATCTCTGTTTTGCTTTGCTCGAGATTCCTTCGCTTCGCTTTGTTTTTTGGGTGAATATGCTTGCACAGTAAGAACCACGTGGAATCAACCCAAATAAACTTATTCGTCTTCTTTGCAGATGGAGAAGTTTTCCTTTGTTTCACTTCGCTTTGCGATCGTTGGGTGCACGGCAAGACCCTGAAACCTAGAGAAGATGTCCAAGCTTATACTTTCATTTTATGCATATTGCTCAACCCGCTTTGCAAATTTTGGGTGCACACCTTAATATGCTGAAACGGCATGGGGGAAAAAAATCCCAGTTGCCAGGTTTTTGGGTGAATATGCTTGCACACCTAAAGAACCAAGTGAAATTAACCCAAATCAATTATTCGTCTTGTTTTTAACCAAAGAAATCCCTTGTGCTTTGTTCAAGATTAGGGTTACGCTTTACGATTTTTGGGTGAATTTGCATGCACATAAAGAACGAAGTGAAATCCACCCAAATAAGCTTATACGCCTTAAACGTTTTTCTTTCCCTGTTTCTTTATTTGGCCTTCCTTCACCACGTTTTTACAATTTTCCAACACCCAAATCCCTTTATTTGACCTTCCTTTTGCCATGTTTGGGTGAATATGCGTGCACAAACTTTCACCGCTTTCTAAATATGCATGTATACCTCTAGAACCAGAAACCTTGAATTAAACCCAAATAAAGTTTATTCTCTCCTTTCCCTCTTCTCTATCCCACCTTAACTCTCTTCCTTTTCTATCTCCCTTTTTAAAAATAATTTTTATTCATTTAAAATTTATAGGGACGCGGGTGGTGCTATGTGTCTCAGCGCCTTGGACTTGCCGATCGCATGGTCGGCAGTACGAATCCCCGCGGCAGGGTGCGCTCCCGTCGTTCGGTCCCAGTGCCTGCAGTTCAAAAGCACCGGGTGCAAGGGACTGTTTACCAGGGGGAAGGTAAACAGCGTTCCGTGTGCTGCGCTGGCTCGCCAGATGCAGCTTGTCACGCTGGCCACCTGACCCGAAGTGTCTGCGGACAGCGCTGGCTCCCGGCCTATAGAGTGAGATGAGCGCACAACCCTAGTCTGGCAAGACTGGCCCGTATGTGCAGGGGTACCTTTACCTTTAGTCATACATTTTACAAATTTCCTTTATAGTTTCTCCTGCATTCATTTATTAAATTCATATTACTTTTAAAATCGTAACCAATATCAACCTTTTCATTCAATAATTCAAATTATTCCCCTTACAAAACTTCCTGTAAACCAGCAATGTAATCGATTCATCACAATTACTTTTAATATAGTCCGTAAATTTACACCAATCTATGAATCTCTGGTCCCGCCGGTTTCGAATTCTTCCCGTTAGTTTGTCAAGTTCTGCATAGTCCATCTCCCTTCCATCTTTCTTTCGTCCTTCCCTCTGTGCATTTTTTCTTTCGCTTTTCTTTCGCTCCTTTCTCACCCCCCCTCCCCTCTCGCTCTGCCGTCCATCTCTCCCTCTCTCCTCTCGTCCGTCCTTCCTTTTCTTTCTCTTTGACCCTATCTTTCTCCCTTCTCTATTTCAATTCATTCTCTCTCTTTCTTTCTCCTCACACTCTCATCAAATCCTCACACTCTCATCAAATGATCCTGGGACAATGAGCTTGGACTGTGTTGAAATTGCAGCAGAACAGTTGCTGTGCCCCTTCAGGGTTTTCAAGCTCACATCCCAAATTTTGAGTTTTGTCATCTGAGGCAGATACAAGGAGGTTTGAATCAGAGATTTCCAGCTTGTGGCCAGATATGGTTTCGGAAACTCCTTTAATTTCTTTTGAATTCATTAGTTTGGGTCTTCCCCTCTGGAGCAGCAGAAAATAAGCTTCCATGCAACAGCCCTTGAGATATTTGAAGGTGGTCATCGTGTCAACTCTCCATCTCCTCTTCTCCAGACTAAATATCTCCAGCTCCTTCAACTGTTCCTCCTAAATCTTGGTTTCCAGACCCTTGAACCTCTTGGTCATCCTCTGCATACATTCTAGCTTGTCAATATCCTCCTTAAAATGGGATGCTCAGAACTGAACACAGGACTCCAGGTGTGGTTTGACCAAGGCAGAATAGAGCAGGACTATTACTTCCCTTAACCTGGATGCTATACTGTGATGGCATTGTGAATAAAGAATACAAAGTTGTATCCAATACTTAATTGATGACAGGTTTTTGCCCACTTGCAATTTGTATTGGGTTTCCTTTGCACTGTATTGGGTTTCCTTTGCCTTCACACTTAATGGAATGTGTCAGGGGTTCAGGAGCAGAGGCACAGGAGAGGGAGGAAATAGAGAGCGAGGGGGAGGAGTCCGAAGGAAATGTCAGCGATGACGGCGGTCCGAGGTCTCTGAGTCTTTCCAGTGAATCGGAAGATTCACAGAAAGGGGCTCCCATGGTCAGGGCAAGGGGGGTGCCTAGGGGGACACCCCAGGAAGAAGGGGCCAGAGGGGACTCAGAGAGCAGCAGCTGGAAATCCGGACCAGCGTCCACACCAGAGGGCAGTAGGGGGGAGGAGTCCCAGGCATCGGGATCAGGCGGTGGAATACCAGCGGGAGGACATGAGCCAGGATTGGCCACGCCTCCATCGGAGAGCGAGGAAACGGTCGAGAGGAAGGTTGAAGGCTGCGCGCGCGCGCCAAGTTCAAATGTACAGGAGGGTGCAGCAGTTGGCAGCCCGGATAGGGAGCCAGGTCCTAAAGCCCGCCGAAGAGAGAGGGAGGAGTCAGGGGGGTCAACGTCTGCGTCGGAAGAATCCAGGAAGGAAGGGACCCCGGGGGGTAGCAGGACCCAGAGGAGAAAGGAGAGACGGAAGAGGTGGAGTAAAGCTAGAGTCTTAAACTGGTGTACAGGAGGCGGAGATTCAGATGGAGCTTCGCCGGTCTAAACCTTAGACGTAGAGCTGGGGCGCTCCGGTTGAAAATGGAAACTGTACTTCAATAAAGACTTTTGTACATTACTACCGGCTAGCGTTGGTCCTCTGTGAGCTGGGACCTAGAGCCAGCTCTGACAGTATGGAATAATGCAATGAACTAGCTAAAATTCAAGTCCAGTGAACAGTGAGGCTAAAAATGTAGTTTTTGTTGGAAGCTGAACTGCAGCAGAAAATAAAGTGATGCAACACAGGGCAGGACATTGAGCTAAGATCAACCCACGCTCAGGAGAAGTGACGTACAAATATTGTTGGGAAACAAGAATGAACTTGCAATTGCTTGACAGCAACTATTCAAATGTGTTCAGTGGCTTTTCGGTTTTGTATTACTGACTGCTGATTTTGCTTTCCTACCAAGCGTGTTCTTTCTCACCTTTCCTACTTTGCTGATATGTCTGAGTTAGATAAAGACCTAGGAAGTTCAGATATGAGGGTTTTTGTAATTCTTTTTATTTTCAACAAAAATAAGAAAAATAAAAAAACACAAAAACCAGAAAAAGAACACCCCCCAAAAAAAACCCAAGCAATGTCCAAACCACGATATGGGATTCTCTGAATCCCGCAACTTCCCTCCACCCCTTCCCTGGATTCCTTAAGTTCTCTTTTCAACTGCATATCATTACTACTACAAAATTTCTTTTCCTGTTATTTGTACAATCTTTACAATTACAAGTGTTCTTAAAATCCTGCCAATGTGTTAACCACTTTAACAATACTTTTGTAGATACATAATAAACATTTCCCCTTCTTTTTTTAATTCCTTGTTGTCTAGACTTCTGAGCTTCCCAGTGAATTTTGCCATTTCGGCATAGTCCATTAACTTGGTTGACCATTCTGTTGCAGGTAACCTGGGTACCTTGTTCAAGGTGTGCTCAAAGATCACAGATGCAGCAGTTGGAGAAACAGAAAGTAAATTTTATTGCTGACAGCAACAGACCCAGTGGAGTTGCTGCTCAAAGACGGGGCCCCGATCGTTGGTGCTCTATGAAAATTGGGTGGAATGAGACACCCTTCGGTGGCCCCAGGCTCAGAGACTTCCTGGGCGAAGGAGGAGCACAACAGCCAGCAGGCGCTGAAGAAGCTGCAGAGGAAAAAGGACAGGAAAAGACAAGTCAGAAGAGCAAGAAGAGCAAGTCTTACGACCCCAAGGAGGAGTCCGAGGACGACTGGGGGAGGGGCTATCACCTGCCCCTCCTCTTTTTAAGGGCATTCCGTCTAAGCATGCAGTTCCTAAGTACGGTGAGGGGGCCTAACTCTGTTCCTTCCCGTGGTTCAAGAAAAGGTCAACAACTTGGGGGTAAAATAAATCCCAAAAAAAGGTCAACAACTTCAGTCCAATCAAACAAATATATGATATATTACTATCATTTTGCCTAACGGTTACCTAAACACACCTGGGACATAGTATTTCAACTAACTGTGCAAAGACACTAGCGCATCAAAACCAAACTACTACACAAGCTAAATGTCTCTACTTTTAAGTTCTGATCAACCATGGAAGCTTTCAAAATTATTAAATCACATTTTACAACTCCCCTTTTTCATAAATTGAGAGGTAAAGGTTGGGTGGAATGACAGGCTGAGCAACAAGTCAGCCAGGTTCCAAATACAAACTTTGCAAGTGCCATCTGAATATACACCCTTTCCCAAATAAACCAGCAGACACACAAAAATCAATCTTTAAAGCAGCAAAAATAAATACATATGAACTTATACCAGCTTTAAGGTGTTTCCAATAGGCCATATAAAAATGTAATTTTAACAAAAATCTTAGCCTTCGAAAATTGAAGACTTGTCCATCAATTAATGGAATACCTGTATGATTGCTGCCTGCAGTACCTTGCGCGTTAGGTCATGGAAGTGTCCGTATCGGTCGGACATCCCCTAAGTTGGAGCAAAGCCACTGTAAATGCATCTTTTATTATGCATACATTCTTCTATCAAAAAAATATTGTCCATATATATTAGACATGATAGCAGTGAATGCAGCTGAAGTT
Organism: Podarcis tiliguerta; assembly: GCF_965153285.1. Taxonomy (NCBI): domain Eukaryota; kingdom Metazoa; phylum Chordata; class Lepidosauria; order Squamata; family Lacertidae; genus Podarcis; species Podarcis tiliguerta. The sequence goes on along the minus strand of NC_139553.1, from coordinate 49,973,528 downwards.
GTACAATTAAATAAAAAATGTGTAAATGCTAAAGAACATTTGACAGTTAAATTGCGAGGAATAAAGAAACCATTAGAACAGGCATTCCCTGTTTCCAGTTCCTGCCTCCAAGTAAAACGCCATGCCAATGGCTCTCTTCTTATTGTTCGGACAGCACATATATCCCCGTGCCAGTCGGGCAATCCTCTTGTACTGTTCTGTCGAGAATGTGAACAGTTGTGTTGGCTGGGGCTGGTGGGAGTTGTGGTCCAAAGCGACTGAAAAGCACAGGGGTTGGGGAAGCCTGGGTTGAGAGCCTGGGTTAGATAGCTATCTAACCTAAGCAGAACCTCCATGTCCAAATGAAGCCTATCTCTTGGGGGAGGGCTGAGCCATCACTGCTATGGGTCAGAGAGAGAAGGGAGGCCGCCCCCAAATGCATTAGCAGGTCCCTTACTGTCAGGGAACTGCCATCGGAGCAGGAGGAGGTGAGAGGGCTCCCGGATGATGGTGGAGAGGGTCCCAGTAGGAGAAGGGATAGCCCATACGCTGGGGAAGGAAATCAGCGTAACACCAGTGGAGAAGGGGAGGAGATAGAGGAATCGGAGAGGTGGCTCCAGGACTCTTCACAGGAGACAAGCAGAGAGGGGACTAGTGCTCCTTTGCCCACACCCACCTTGCGCAGAAAGCTTTCGCGCAGGCAACGGGGGAGGAGACTGGGCGTCAAGCAGCTTTTATGTTGGAAGCGGTTTAAGAAATGCCCACTGACGGATTCTGCCAGCGACTGAGGCAGCCACGGAATAGAGGCTGCCCTGTCAGAAAAGGGTTCAACCATGCAACCTAGCCAGGAGTAAAGGCAACTTACGCACAAGCAATCCCTAGAACCATTACACTTACGTCAGCGGATCGAGATGCGGAGGGGTCCGGGATTAGACGTCGCCCTCGAACCTCTTCTTCTCGCCTCATGAACCAAACAGATCTGTGTGATAAGTGCAAACAGGAGCTGGGGGAACTTGCTCTTGCAGCCTCAGGGAACAATATAGGATACGACACAGAGTGTTGGTAGCCTGGAGGGACAAGGACAGGAGAATGGCAGAGGTCATCGTCAGATCCAGATCTCCCAAATCTCTATGCAGAACCCTGGTCCATCTCAATCAGTGTTGTCTACACTGACTACAGTGGCTGTCCGGGATTTCAGGCGAGGGACTCCCCGACATGGAGATGCTGGGGCCCTTCTGCATACAAAGCAGGTGCTCACAGGATGGACTACTTATTAAGATGCACCCCCCTCCCAGCAAGAAGCCCCAAGCCCCATTCAGCTCCCATTCAAAACAATCCAGGAGAGAGAAACTGAGTGGTTTTGTACCGCCATTGGCATTTGAGAAGTGCCGCGTCGCCTGGAAGTGATTTCCGCTTTGGGATCCTGCAGCCTTTTCAGGAGGGGTCTCAGCAGCTTGACGCTGAAGTAAGTATCAGTGACCAAGGCCTTCCAGATCGCTGTGGCACTTCTGCAATTTTTCAAAACAGAATTTTTCCTTTTTCCTTTTCCTTATCAAAGCCAGGCCTTTGATATTTTCTTTATATTGCACATACATTAGCCAACAAAGAAACCACAACTCGGAGCACAATTTTTTGCAAGTACGAAATTCAATATAAATAAATATAAATTAAGAAATCCCTTAAATCTAGCCCTCCCCATTTTCACATCACAAAAACTTACTCATCATACTCCTTTGAGCAGTCCATCAGGCTGCCTACGACCGGCTGCAGGCGCTTGGTGGCTAGGCTGACAATAGCTGAAAGTGTCTCTTCCTTAGTGCGGGTGTCGGGGATCCGGTGGAGATGGTTGTAAATCTCCTTCACAACCATAGGCAGCTGGAAGAAGATAAAAGAAGACCAGTGTGGTGAACCTGTTTCTATTTTGCTTACTGTATGTAAGGTTTGGCGTCAGCGTTACTCATGCCGGTTCTCTGCTGTTCACATGTTCCTTTGGTGGTGAGAGAGGTTGGGGTTGGCCTAGGGTGTGGTTGTTTGTTTGTGATTGGCTGTGGTGATCTTTTTTTTCCTGTGTGGGGTGGGTGGGTGTTTTGGATCAGGTTAGCCATATTGATTTGTATGCTGTTGGTGGATTATTGTCATTGTCTTGTTGGGCAGTGTACGTGATAAAGGGGAGCCATACCGTGGTGAAGGCGTCTTCTTCGGTTTGTCCCCGTGTCAGTTTCAGTTTACTGCTAATTTTTCTAGTAGGGCTGTTTCCCATACTATTTGGTACCATTGGTCCATGCTTACTCCCAAAGGTCTCTCCAGTGTCTAGTTATGGTGTTTCTGGCTGCTGAAAGTAGGTGGGTTATGAGTTCTTTGTGGTGTAAGTGGGCATTGTTGTCTTGGAAGATGTTTAGTAGGGCCAGTTCTGGGGTGATGTCTAATACTTGCTTAGTTATTTTACATATTTCTCGTATGGCTGTTGTCCAGAATAGTTGGATTTTGGGGCACTCCCACCACATGTGGAGGTATGTGCCTGTGGAGATGCACCCTCTCCAGCATTTTGGTGAGGTTCCTGGGCGTATTAGCGCTAGTTTTCTTGGTGTTAGGTACCACCTGTAGGTGAGTTTCAGAGTGAGTTCTTTCCTTTTCGTTTATATGGATTTAAAGGGGGGGGTTAGACCACATTCTGGTCCATTGAGTGGGGTTGATCTCATAGCCTATGTCATTCTCCCATTGTTTTTTGATTGCATCTAGGGGGTTTGTGGGATTTTGGAGTAGTATTTTGTATATTGCAGATACCATCCCTTTACCGTTTCCCTTTGTTGTTAGGAGGAGGTTTTCAAAGGTTGTCAGGGGCCTAGTTGCTGCTGATTTTACTGTTGGGTTGTTTAAGAGGGCATGTAATTTGTGTTGTGTTAACCAGGGCATTTGGGTGACTTCTAGTTTGTCTTGTATTTCTTGAGTTGACAAAGGTTTGTTATTTTTATAGAAGTCTATTAGGCGATAGGCAGGGTGCGCTCCCGTCGTTCGGTCCCAGCGCCTGCCAACCTAGCAGTTCGAAAGCACCCCCGGGTGCAAGTAGATAAATAGTGGCCGCTTACCAGCGGGAAGGTAAACGGCGTTCCGTGTGCTGCGCTGGCTCACCAGATGCAGCTTAGAATCATAGAATCATAGAGTTGGAAGAGACCACAAGGGTCATCGAGTCCAACCCCCTGCCAAGCAGGAAACACCATCAGAGCACTCCTGACATATGGTTGTCAAGCCTCTGCTTAAAGACCTCCAAAGAAGGAGACTCCACCACACTCCTTGGCAGCAAATTCCACTGTCAAACAGCTCTTACTGTCAGGAAGTTCTTCCTAATGTTTAGGTGGAATCTTCTTTCTTGTAGTTTGTATCCATTGCTCCGTGTCCGCTTCTCTGGAGCAGCAGAAAACAACCTTTCTCCCTCCTCTATGTGACATCCTTTTATATATTTGAACATGGCTATCATATCACCCCTTAACCTCCTCTTCTCCAGGCTAAACATGCCCAGCTCCCTTAGCCGATCCTCATAAGGCATTGTTTCCAGGCCTTTGACCATTTTGGTTGCCCTCCTCTGTACACGTTCTAGTTTGTCAGTGTCCTTCTTGAACTGTGGTGCCCAGAACTGGACACAGTACTCCAGGTGAGGTCTGACCAGAGCAGAATACAGTGGCACTATAACTTCCCTTGATCTAGATGCTATACTCCTATTGATGCAGCCCAGAATTGCATTGGCTTTTTTAGCTGCCGCGTCACACTGTTGGCTCATGTTAAGTTTGTGGTCAACCAAGACTCCTAGATCCTTTTCACATGTACTGCTCTCAAGCCAGGTGTCACCCATCTTGTATTTGTGCCTCTCATTTTTTTTGCCCAAGTGCAATACTTTACATTTCTCCCTGTTAAAATTAATCTTGTTTGTTTTAGCCCAGTTCTCTAATCTGTCAAGGTCGTTTTGAAGTGTGATCCTGTCTTCTGGGGTGTTAGCCACCCCTCCCAGTTTGGTGTCATCTGCAAATTTGATCAGGATGCCCTTGAGTCCATCATCCAAGTCGTTGATAAAGATGTTGAATAAGACCGGGCCCAAGACAGAACCCTGTGGCACCCCACTAGTCACTCTTCTCCAGGATGAAGTGGAACCATTGATGAGCACCCTTTGGGTCCGGTCAGTCAGCCAGTGACAAATCCACTGAGTGGTAGCATAGTCAAGACCGCATTTTACCAGCTTCTTTACAAGAATATCATGGGGCACCTTGTCAAATGCCTTGCTGAAATCAAGGTAGACTACATCCACTGCGTTCCCTTCATCTACCAGGCTTGTAATTCTGTCAAAAAATGAGATCAGGTTAGTCTGACATGACTTATTTTTCAGAAATCCATGCTGACTATTGGTGATCACAGCATTCCTTTCTAGGTGCTCACAGATTGTTTGCTTAATGATCTGCTCCAGAATCTTCCCTGGTATTGATGTTAGACTGACTGGGCGGTAATTACTTGGGTCCTCTCTTTTCCCCTTTTTGAAAATAGGGACAACATTTGCCCTCCTCCAGTCTGCCGGGACTTCGCCTGTTCTCCAGGAATTCTCAAAGATGATTGCCAGTGGTTCTGAGATCACATCTGCCAGTTCTTTTAATACTCTTGGATGCAGTTCATCTGGCCCTGGAGACTTGAATACATCTAAACTAGCCAAGTATTCTTGTACTATCTCCTTAGTTATTCTGGGCTGTGTTTCCTCTGCTGAATCATTTCCTCCAAATTCTTCAGGTCGGGCATTGTTTTCTTTATCGGAGAAGACTGAGGCAAAGAAGGCATTGAGGAGTTCAGCCCTTTCTGTGTCCCCTGTTTGCATTTCACCATCTCCTCCTCTGAGTGACCCCACTGTTTCTTTGTTCTTCCTTTTGCTACGAACATACCCATAGAAGCCTTTTTTGTTGCTTTTAACCTCTCTAGCAAGCCTGAGTTCATTCTGTGCTTTAGCTTTTCTGACTTTGTGTCTACACGTGCTGGCTATTTGTTTGAATTCCTCTTTGGTGGTTTCCCCCCTTTTCCATTTTTTGTACACATCCTTTTTTAATCTTAACTCAGTTAAAAGTTCTTTAGATAGCCACCCTGGCTTCTTTAGGCACCTTCCATGTTTCCGTCTCATTGGTATTGCCTGAAGTTGTGCTTTTACTATCTCCCTCTTAACAAACTCCCAGCCATCATGAACTCCCTTTCCTTTTAGTATTACTGTCCATGGGATCTCACCCAGCACTTCCCTAAGTTTTATGAAGTCGGCTTTCTTAAAGTCAAGAAATTGAGTCCTAGTATGCTTGGCTGCTCCTTTCCGTTGTATAGTAAACTTCAGAAGAGCATGATCACTTGCGCCTAATGATCCTTCCACTTCTACCCCATTAACCAGGTCATCGACATTGGTTAGGACCAGATCTAAAATGGCTGTTCCTCTTGTTGCTTCTCCCACTTTCTGGACAATGAAGTTGTCTGCAAGGCCAGTGAGGAATTTGTTTGACCTTATGCTCTTGGCTGAGTTTGACATCCAACAAATATCTGGGTAATTGAAGTCCCCCATTACTACTATCTCCCTTCCTTTTGCATGCTTGGCCATCTGTTCCAGGAAGGCATCATCTATGTCCTCCGTTTGGCTTGGGGATCTATAGTAAACTCCCACAATGAGGTCACTATTATTCTTCTCTCCCTTAATTTTGACCCAAATGCTCTCACTTTGGCTTTGAGGTTCTAAATCTTGGATCTCTTCACAGGTATACACATCCCTGACATATAACGCCACTCCTCCTCCTTTCTTGTCTGGTCTGTTTCTCTGAAATAGATTGTATCCCTCCATTTTTACATTCCAATCGTGGGACTTATCCCACCAGGTTTCAGTGATGCCTATTATGTCATATTTAGTTTGCTGTACCAAGAGCTCAAGCTCATCTTGTTTATTTCCCATGCTTTGTGCATTAGTGTACAGACATTGAAGTCCATTAGTCATTCCCCCTTGTCTCTTATTTAAGGATTTTTTCCTCCCACCACTAGGTCTGCTTGCTGTTTGCTCCATTTGGTCTATGACATTTGGATGATCATCTTCATCAATTAATAGACTCCTACCTTCAGGAGCACTGTCTCCCTCCCCCGCATTAGTCAGTTTAAAGCCCTCCTGATGAGGTTTCTTAGTTTTTTGGCAAAAACATTCCTCCCAACCGTTGTGAGGTGCAGCCCATCGCTTGCCAGAAGTCCATCCTCAAGAAACTGCAATCCGTGATCTAAGAATCCAAACCGTTCCTGTTTACACCATTTGCGAAGCCAGCTGTTTACTTCCACTATTTTCCTCTCTCTCCCTGGGCCACGTCGTTCAACTGGGAGGACAGATGAGATGACGATTTGTGCATTTAATTGCTTCAATTTCCTGCCCAGAGCCTCGTAGTCTCTTTTGATCTTCTGGAGGCTATTGCTTGCAGTGTCATTGGTTCCCACATGAACCAAGAGGAAGGGGTATTTGTCAGTGGGTTTTATGATTCCTTGCAGTCGTTCAGTTACATCTTGGATCTTAGCCCCGGGGAGACAGCACACTTCCCGAGACATCTTGTCAGGCCCACAGATCACTGCTTCAGTTCCCCTCAGTAAGGAATCCCCTATCACCACTACACGCCTTCTCTTAGGTTTGGTCAGGGTTCTTCCGTGGGCGGTCCGTTCCAAGGTCGCCTGCACATTCACTGAGGACTGACTTTGCTGCTCATCTTCATATACGTGATCGACTGTAATGAGGGAGAGATCCTCAAATGGAGTCTGCTCTTCGTCTTCCATGCTAGGGGAGAGGACCTCAAAGCGATTGTGTATTTCTAGACAATCAGAGCGAACCCTGGGCCTCCTACTTCTTTGAGTCACGTTTCTCCACATATCGGGCTCCTGTGTTGGTGAACTAGCCTCCTTCTCAGGGGAGTCCCCTGTCTCCTCCTTGGTGGAGACGGTGTGCTCTGTTGCTTCCAAGAAGAGCTCCAGCTCTCTAATTCTTTGGAGCGTAGCTACACGTTCCTCCAGTTGCTGGACTTTGTCTTTTAGGAGGGCAATCAACATGCAATTGCTGCACGTAAAGCTGCCTGCAACCTTTGGCAAGATGGCAAACATTGCGCAGGAACCGCAGGCGACTGCAGCTGTTCCCTCCCCCTCCATCTTGAGAATGTGTCGTTGGGCTTGAGACTAGCTCCCCTAAATCTAAAAGATGGTTCAAACTGAAACCCTGCCCCCTCTGACCTTTGACCAGGGAAAGCAGCTAAGCAGCCACAAGAATCACACACACAAGAAACCCCTTTTGGCTCCTTCTTCAGCCGCTGCCCTGCAAACACTGATAAGCTCCTCCCACAGCTAATCACCTGCCTCAACAGAAACCCTGCCCCCTCTGACCTTTGACCAGGGAAAGCAGCTAATCAGCCACAAGAATCACACACACAAGAAACCCCTTTTGGCTCCTTCTTCAGCCGCTGCCCTGCAAACACTGATAAGCTCCTCCCACAGCTAATCACCTGCCTCAACAGAAACCCTGCCCCCTCTGACCTTTGACCAGGGAAAGCAGCTAATCAGCCACAAGAATCACACACACAAGAAACCCCTTTTGGCTCCTTCTTCAGCCGCTGCCCTGCAAACACTGATAAGCTCCTCCCACAGCTAATCACCTGCCTCAACAGAAACCCTGCCCCCTCTGACCTTTGACCAGGGAAAGCAGCTAATCAGCCACAAGAATCACACACACAAGAAACCCCTTTTGGCTCCTTCTTCAGCCGCTGCCCTGCAAACACTGATAAGCTCCTCCCACAGCTAATCACCTGCCTCAACAGAAACCCTGCCCCCTCTGACCTTTGACCAGGGAAAGCAGCTAATCAGCCACAAGAATCACACACACAAGAAACCCCTTTTGGCTCCTTCTTCAGCCGCTGCCCTGCAAACACTGATAAGCTCCTCCCACAGCTAATCACCTGCCTCAACAGAAACCCTGCCCCCTCTGACCTTTGACCAGGGAAAGCAGCTAATCAGCCACAAGAATCACACACACAAGAAACCCCTTTTGGCTCCTTCTTCAGCCGCTGCCCTGCAAACACTGATAAGCTCCTCCCACAGCTAATCACCTGCCTCAACAGAAACCCTGCCCCCTCTGACCTTTGACCAGGGAAAGCAGCTAATCAGCCACAAGAATCACACACACAAGAAACCCCTTTTGGCTCCTTCTTCAGCCGCTGCCCTGCAAACACTGACGCTTCTCACGCTGGCCACGTGACCCAGAAGTTTCTGCGGACAGTGCTGGCTCCCGGCCTATAGATGAGCACACAACCCTAGAGTCTGGCAAGACTGGCCCATACGGGCAGGGGTACCTTTACCTATTAGGCGATATAAGCCTTTTGTTTGCCAGGTTTTTATCTGGAGGTTTTGTGCTGCATGGTGGAATAATGGGTGGTACGCCAGGGGGATTAGTGGGGATGGGGTTGGTATTTTCAATTATGTGCCTCTCTAGTCTTGTCTTCTAGTATATATGGGATTATATGGAGTATTTGGTTGGCAATGTGCTTCTATGTTGGGGATTCCCCATCCTCCTTCTGAGGTGGGGAGGTGCGGGTATTTGGGGCTTATTTTTAGTTTTTTATGTGAGAAGATATCTGCGGGAGGGTTTGGAATGGGTAGGTTAGTTTTGGGAGGGTGATCATTTTGATCATGGCTGTCTGAGAGAGTGAAGTTCATGTTGTTCCATCTTTTTAGGTCTTTGTTAATTTGTCGCCACAGGGGCTTGTAGTTGTGGAGGTACAATTTATTGAGGTTTCTGGTTATTTGTACCCCTAGGTATCTGAACTTAGTGTGGCAAAGTTTTATTACTTGCCCTCAGTGTTGTCCCTATTGTGTTTCCTTTGCACTGACATGAACAGGGTGGAATAATGTAATTAAAATACTGCCAAAGCAGACAGCGAGATGAAAAACAGAGTGGTAGATTTTTGGAAGCTGAACTGCAGCAGGATGGAAACAGAGGCGCTAGCCACAGACACAGAATTTGATGCCTTCTTACTTACAAGCTAATTCTATGTCTGAAGAGAATGTTTAATTCAGAGGAAACCTGCTCCCCCTGCCTCCGTTTTGAGCCTTACGTCTTCCATTTCCATTCCGCATTCCTCAAGGAAGGACCTCAGGAGCTTTCCTGCAGTCTGAGAGACGGCTCTGTCTTCCACTGTCAGGTTGTCAATCGTCTTCAACACGACTTCGTTGATCTCACTGGGCTTGAGGTGCTCCCCAAAAGCCTGGCACAAAGAAGAAAGAAGAGGGAGTTTTCTTCTGCTCCACACTCTGACCACGTTTCAGTAGTCCAAGGGTGCCTTCACAAACCACGTGAGACATATCCACTCTGCCTTGCAGAGGGTTGAACTAAATGATCCCCAGGTCCCTTCCAACTCCACAGTTCGGTGATTCTATTTATGTGTTTATTTAAGTAGCTGAAAGATTTTACAACAAACAAAACTAAGAGTCAGGTGACGCCTTGCTATTTTCAATCCACATCTTAAATTGGTTATGACATTGGCATGAAGAGGTTCAATCTAAAATCAGCCTAGGAAAAAAAAGTTCTCGCAGGAACAGAGAGGGTGAATAATAGTGGCTATCTGTTATATAACCGATGCCAAACAAAGTCAGACTGGGTGGGAACCTGCCGGCTGTGTCTTTAGTTCTTAATATACAACAAAAACACCCACCACAAGGTTGGCACAGTTAATTGTCTTGGCAGTGCCTCGTGAAAGATGCACTGAATGAGTAAACTTTTCCTATTCTTTTTCCGCCCTGAGGAGCCCAAGGTGGCAATGCATGGTTCTCTCTCCTCCCCATTTTAGTCTCATGAGGTAGGTTAAACTGAGAGACTGTGACTGACTCGTGAGTTTCAGGGCTGAGTGGGGATCTGAACCCTAGGTCTCCCAGCACCTGGTAGAATTTCAATAAGTAGAATTCTGCATGCAGTTTAGGCTACCGGGCACTTGTCTTTGAGCAATTTAGTCTAATACAATGCATTTCTGAATGTTATTTACACTAATAGCTCATGCATGCATTTTTGTACACACTGTTTGGCACTGCGAAATTCAAGGACATGTGAATTTCAAAGGCGGGCTGTGTTTCAATTCTCCTATTGTTTCTGAAAGCCTTGATTTGATAGCTTTGGCTTCCAGTGTGAACTGCTCTGAATCTCTCCCTCATCCCTAGAAGGTGTGGGCTGCCTGAGGGAAGGCTGAAGTTGGTGGGGCAGGGCCCCATTTGCCCAATGAGCAAATCTAACTGGGAGTGGTTGCGGTCTTAGCAATAAAGAGTACAAAAAGCCACCCCTACCTTGGCCACTTTTGCGATGTTGTAGAAGAGGGAGGGCCCAGGGATGAAGAAGTCTTCTCGGACCCATACGACCATGTTGCCTTTCTTATTTTTATTCCTTCTCATCTCTAGTTCTTTACCTAAGCAGGGTCGGGTTTTGGAATATGCATGCAAAAGAACCCAGCATTAGTGCTCCCTGCTCAAAACCTCCAGTTTTCCCACTGGGACCAACAAAAACAATTATCGATTTCACCTCAAAAATTATAATTCAGAACTGGAAAAACGGTTCAGAAGGGGGCAACCAAAAGGACTGGGGTGCTTGTGGAGCAAATGCTGGTTGCAGCATTTGGGGTTTTTTTCCGTTTAGAAAAACGGCGAGGAAGAGGAGCCCAATGTATGGCATGGAGAAAGTGGAGAGAGAAAGCTTTCTCTCTCGCCCTCAGAACACGAGAGCAACTGGAACCTCCAATGAAACTGAAGTTTCAGGATGGTCCTTCTTCTTGCACTGCACAGCTAAACTTAGGAACTCCTTGCCACAGGAGGCACTGATGGCCACGGACCAAGATGGCTTTCAAAGAAGATGAGGCAAATTCATGGAAGAGAAGGCTTGTTGTTGTTGTTGTTGTTTAGTCGTTCAGTCGTGTCCGACTCTTCGTGACCCCATGGACCAGAGCACGCCAGGCACTTCTGTCTTCCACTGCTACCCGCAGTTTGGTCAGATTCATGTTTGTAGCTTCGAGAACACTGTCTAACCATCTCGTCCTCTGTCGTCCTCTTCTCCTTGTGCCCTCCATCTTTCCCAACATCAGGGTCTTTTCCAGTGAGTCTTCTCTTCTCATGAGGTGGCCAAAGTATTGGAGCCTCAGCTTCAGGATCTGTCCTTCCAGTGAGCACTCAGGGCTGATTTCCTTAAGAATGGATGCGTTTGATCTTCTTGCAGTCCATGGGACTCTCAAGAGTCTCCTCCAGCACCATAATTCAAAAGCGTCAATTCTTCGGCGATCAGCCTTCTTTATGGTCCAGCTCTCACTTCCATACATCACTACTGGGAAAACCATAGCTTTTACTATACGGACCTTTGTTGGCAAGGTGATGTCTCTACTTTTTAAAATGCTATCTAGGTTTGCCATTGCTTTCCTCCCAAGAAGCAGGCGTCTCTTAATTTCGTGGCTGCTACTCATGGCTATTAGCCAGGATGGCTATGCTCTGCCTCCATGGTCAGAGGCAGCAAAGCACAGGAGAAGAAAGAGCTCTGGAGTTCGAATTCTGCTTGCTGGATTCCCACAGGCATCTGGTCAACCCCTGTGGGAACAGGATGCTGGACTGGGGTGGGCCACTAGTCTGATCCATAAGGCTTTTCTGATGTTCTTCAGCAGTGAATCCCTCCCCCAAGACTGCCCTCTCGTCTCTGGCCAATGGGGTGTTGGCGTTAGGCCAGTGCTGGCACGAATTCTGGCCCTCCTGAACTCCCATCTGTTACGATATGAGAACAACGCAGCTGCAAACTGGCAGCTTGGTGAAAACATCACATGATGTGGCTAGCTGTGGGAACTTTCTTCCCGGAAGTTCACAGGCTTCACAAAGCTGTGTTTAATATGAGACCTTCCTGTTGCGCATGTAAAGGAAGTCTGTGTCACTTGCTTGAAGGAGATTGAACTGTACGGTCATGATTTTTGTATAGCTGTAAAGTCAGAAATAAACTGTAACGATGTAGACTTTCTGGCTATCTTCTTTTCTCCTGCTGGTATGCAAGGGGGAGAAGGGGGTGTGCATTTTCCACGCTGGGAAATGTTGCTTATCAAGGTCTGCCTGGACTGTGGGGATTGCAGCCAGAGTAGACCACTGGTAAACAAGTCCCCGGGAGCAGGGAGAGGGGCCAGCCTCTCCGGAGAGGGCTAGTTTTCCAACACCATCAACCCCAGGAGCCAGCATGGGCAACCCTCAGGGATGATGGGAGTTGGAGCAGCCTCTGTTGGGCTACAGATCTCCCACCCTGAGGCTTACAAGAAACAAGCCATTTCCCAGCATCGCCCTCACCCATTTTGGCTATCATGCTGTAATGAAGATGGTACAAGGCCTCTGCTGACTGCAGGCCAATCTCCTTCACGTTGTCTGCGAGGTGAAGGGACAAGAGCGCCACCAGCTGTCCAAGAAGGGGGAAATCCTGGGATATCTAGGAGGTGGAGAGAGAGATGCAGTCAGCCCTCGTCCCACAGAGCCCAGCAAGAGAAAACCGTCTGGCATGCTTTCAGTCGGCAAAGGTGACAGAGGGGCGCAGGGCAAGAGAGCTGTGCTTAGGTGGCCCACCCTAGGCTTGCCCCAGAGCTTTTTCCCCAGCCAGAACTCACTGGAACTCAGTTCTGGCACTTCTCAGGTGGGCGCTATTACCATTATAAGAGAATGAGGGAGGTGAGTTCATGGTGAGTCCTGGCACATCTTTTTCTAGAAAAATAGCACTGGCTGGCACCTTCCCCTGGGACTGCCATGCCATACAGCTTTCATCTAGTTCACACCTGAACTTTCCAATGTAATACAATTTGCAAAGCCTCATAGAGGGGACAAATTGCAAAAAGAGGTTGTTTTATAAAGGAGAAAGTTTGCTGCAATTTTTTTTAATTGTTATTATTATTATTATTATTAATGATGATGATGATGATAATACCCACCTTTTTCCCAGACAGGGACTCGAGGCAGCTTACAAACAAAACAAGAACAACTAAAGACACAGAAAAAAGAAGCCATTAAAAAAAAGCATTAGTAGAATTAGATATTAATTGGCTCTTGGGTTGTTTTTGTTTTAGGTTTTGTTTTATTTTGTGTTCTGATTTTGTATTTTATGTTGTGAACCGCCCTGCGACCTGTCATTTGTGTGTTTGTGTGTGTGATAATTACAACAATACAACATACACCTCACCACAGCCATAGCAATGGAATGCAGGAAGCATCCTTAGACCAAGCCCAGCCATTGATCCACAGGTAATGAGGATTGGCAGTTGGCCCTTTGGGCTTTCAGACAGAGAGCCTTTTCCCAGCCCCACCTGGAGATGCTGAGGACTGAACCGGGCACCTTGGGCATGCAAGACAGATGCTCTGCCCCGAGCCATGGCCTTTCCTCATATGCCATCAGCAGAGGACATATCTTGTGTGCCTTGCACAAGCATTGCTAGCAGAACAGAGGCCCACTTGACCATCAGCACCCACAACCAGTGAGTTGGCCACAGATGCCCCCCATGCAATCATTTCAAGAGGGTCTGTCCTCCGGCATGGAAGCTGCTGCTTCCCCCTGCTCTGACAACTTGGGGGCTCCCTTACCACTAATATCTCCTGCAGCGTCTCCAGAGAGGGGGCCTCTGACAGCAAGCTGGTGAGCATGTTGAGCCAGATGTAGATGGTCTCTTGATAATAGTCCTGGAAGGAGAGAAGCAAAAGCACTTAGAAGCTGAAAACCCGCATGGAAATCCCATATGCTCTGGAACCTTCTAGTCCAGCATCCCCTTTCCACAGTGGCCAACCAGATGACCCAGTGGGAAACCTGCAAGCAAGGCGTGAGCTCAACAGCCCCCTCCTTTCTTGGAGGTTTTTAAGCAGAGGTTGGATGGCCAGCTATCATGATTCTATGGTTCTGGAGCACCTCGGGTTCCCCAGGCCTGGTTCTTGGACTCCAACCACTCCTGACTCTTAGTCATGCTGACCGGGGCCAATGGCTGACAGGGCCCATCAGGAGAAGCACACATCCTTCAACTCTATTTCTTTTTGCAGCCCATAGCCAGAATGAGAAAAGAGGGAAAGAGCCACGGGGGGGGTGGGGTGGGCTGTTGTGGCAAGACTTTATTTCTATACCACCTGTCCATTGCCCAGGTGAGGGAACACATTTTAAATGGCATGCAGAAACTGCAAGAAGTGAGGTTACAGGGAAGCAGGCAGAGGGCCTTCTCAGTGGTGGGGCCCACCCCGTGGAACACCCTCCTATCAGCCGTCAGAGATATACATAATTATAATTCCGTCTGAAGACATCTGAAGGCAGCCCTGCATAGGGAAGTTTTAAATATTTGATGTCTTGCTGTGTTTTAATTTTTTGGAAGCCGCCCAGAGTGGCTAGAGTAACCCAGTCAGATGGGCAGCATATAAACAAACAAACAAACAAATAAAATTAAATGCTGTGTAGGAGGGAGGCATGAGAGTCACAAAATGAAGGCATGCAGGAATCATTCGTGGATGCATTCTAGCCAAAGGTGAAATGCAATAAATATGGAAACATGATTAAAATCAAAAATATACACCCAAAGTCTCCGGTTGTTACATCATTGTGATGGGTCAAGTGTCTCTGGCAGCATTATTTGTAGCTTACATGGCTCAGACTCTTTGCCCTCAAATCCTTTAACCAGGCAACCCCATTTTCCTCCATAGAATCATAGAATCATAGAGTTGGAAGAGACCACAAGGGCCATCGAGTCCAACCCCCTGCCAAGCAGGAAACACCATCAGAGCACTCCTGACATATGGTTGTCAAGCCTCTGCTTAAAGACCTCCAAAGAAGGAGACTCCACCACACTCCTTGGCAGCAAATTCCACTGTCAAACAGCTCTTACTGTCAGGAAGTTCTTCCTAATGTTTAGGTGGAATCTTCTTTCTTGTAGTTTGAATCCATTGCTCCATGTCTGCTTCTCTGGAGCAGCAGAAAACAACCTTTCTCCCTCCTCTATGTGACATCCTTTTATATATTTGAACATGGCTATCATATCACCCCTTAACCTCCTCTTCTCCAGGCTAAACATGCCCAGCTCCTTTAGCCGTTCCTCATAAGGCATCGTTTCCATGCCTTTGACCATTTTGGTTGCCCTCCTCTGGACACGTTCCAGTTTGTCAGTGTCCTTCTTAAACTGTGGTGCCCAGAACTGGACACAGTACTCCAGGTGAGGTCTGACCAGAGCAGAATACAGTGGCACTATTACTTCCTTTGATCTAGATGCTATACTCCTATTGATGCAGCCCAGAATTGCATTGGCTTTTTTAGCTGCCGCGTCACACTGTTGGCTCATGTCAAGTTTGTGGTCAACCAAGACTCCTAGATCCTTTTCACATGTACTGCTCTCAAGCCAGGTGTCACCCATCTTGTATTTGTGCCTCTCATTTTTTTTGCCCAAGTGCAATACTTTACATTTCTCCCTGTTAAAATTCATCTTGTTTGTTTTGGCCCAGTTCTCTAATCTGTCAAGGTCGTTTTGAAGTGTGATCCTGTCCTCTGGGGTGTTAGCCACCCCTCCCAGTTTGGTGTCATCTGCAAATTTAATCAGGATGCCCTTGAGTCCATCGTCCAAGTCGTTGATAAAGATGTTGAATAAGACCGGGCCCAAGACAGAACCCTGTGGCACCCCACTAGTCACTCTTCTCCAGGATGAAGAGGAACCATTGATGAGCACCCTTTGGGTCTGGTCAGTCAGCCAGTTACAAATCCACTGAGTGGTAGCATAGTCAAGACTGCATTTTACCAGCTTCTTTACAAGAATATCATGGGACACCTTGTCAAATGCCTTGCTGAAATCAAGGTAGACTACATCCACTGCGTTCCCTTCATCTACCAGGCTTGTGTGTCAAAAAACGAGATCAGGTTAGTCAGACATGACTTATTTTTCAGAAATCCATGCTATTGGTGATCACAGCATTCCTTTCTAGGTGCTCACAGACTGTTCGCTTAATGATCTGCTCCAGAATCTTCCCTGGTATTGATGTCAGGCTGACTGGGCGGTAATTATTTGGGTCCTCTCTTTTCCCCTTTTTGAAAATAGGGACAACATTTGCCCTCCTCCAGTCTGCCGGGACTTCGCCTGTTCTCCAGGAATTTAAATAACAATTTGACACACAGCTGTGAGGCATTTGCGAGCTTCTTTGCGGAGAAGGTCCTGTTGCTCCGCCATGTCCTCCCAGCCAATTTGGATACAATAAAGGAACTGGAGGCCCCTCGACTGTCCTCGGGTCCAGTATTGGACCACTTTGACCGGATATCCCCAGCCGATGTGGACAGACTCCTCCGAGCTGGAAAGCCCACCACTTGCCCTCTCGACCCGTGCCCGTCCTGGCTGATTAGAGCGTGTCCAGACGAGGTGCGGGCCCCCCTGGGGGATATCATCAATTTGTCCCTTGGCACCGGGACATTCCCAGGGGAACTGAAGGAGGCAGTGGTGCGCCCGCTCTTAAAGAAAACATCATTAGATCCCTTAGATCTATCCAATTACCGCCCGGTTTCGAATCTTCCATTCCTGGGTAAGGTGATTGAGAGAGCGGTTGCTGAACAGCTTGGTAGGTTTCTGGATGAAACATCGGCTCTGGATCCATTCCAGTCCGGCTTCCGCGCTGGTCATGCGACCGAGACGGCTCTGGTCGCCCTAACAGATGATCTCCACAGGCAGCTGGATCAAGGCGGGTCGGGGCTGCTGATTCTTCTAGACCTGTCAGCAGCCTTCGACATGGTCGATCACGAACTCCTGGACCACCGCCTTGCCAACGTGGGGATCCAGGGCACAGTCCTTCAATGGCTGCGCTCGTTTCTCTCTGGTCGGGGACAGAGGGTGGCGCTTGGGGGGGAATTGTCATCCCGCCACTCCTTGGTGTGTGGAGTGCCCCAGGGTGCGATACTCTCCCCGATGCTTTTTAACATCTTTATGCGCCCCCTCGCCCAGCTTGTCCGGAGTTTTGGGCTGGGCTGCCATCAGTATGCTGATGACACCCAACTCTATCTGTTGATGGATGGCCATCCTGACTTGGCCCCAGACACACTGATCAGATGCTTGGAAGCTGTGGCTGGATGGTTACGTGGGAGCCGGTTGAAGTTAAATCCTTCGAAGACAGAGGTCCTCTGGCTGGGACAGAACGATATGGGATTGAGGGGGCAACTCCCATCTCTAGCGGGGGTGCAATTAGTGCCAGCACCGTCTGTTAAGAGTTTGGGTGTAATCTTCGACACCTCCCTCTTCATGGAGGCGCAGATTGCAGCTATAACAAAGGCGGCATTTTTTCATCTCCGCCAAGCCAAGCAGTTGGCTCCTTACCTCTCTCGCCCTGACCTAGCCACTGTGATCCATGCGACGGTCACCTCCAGACTGGATTATTGTAACTCGCTCTACGTGGGGCTGCCCTTGAGACTGACCCAGAAACTCCAGAGGGTGCAGAATGCCGCAGCGAGACTCCTTACAGGGTCTTCACTGCGAATCACATTCATCTGGTGCTATACCAGCTGCACTGGCTCCCGGTGGAGTACAGGATCAGGTTTAAGGTGCTGGTTTTAACCTTTAAAGCCCTATACAGCCTAGGACCCTCGTACCTACGGGACCGCCTCTCCTGGTATGCCCCACAGAGAAACCTACGCTCGTCAAATAAAAACATCCTGAAGGTCCCAGGCCTCAGAGAGGTTAGGCTGGCCTCAACTAGAGCCAGGGCTTTCTCAGCTGCGGCTCCAATCTGTGGGACGCTCTGTCACAAGAGACTAGGGCCCTGCGGGACCTGACATCTTTCCGCAGAGCCTGCAAGACAGAGTTGTTCCACCAGGCCTTTGGTCAGGGCCCAGCCTGACTCCCTCCTCTGGCAACCTGCACAGAATTTTGCTTAACGGTTGCCATTAATTTGACTTTAATTAATTTTTATAATGGAATGTTTTTAGAATGTTTGATTATTTGATTGTTTGATTATTTAATTGTTGTTAGCCGCCCTGAGCCCGGCTTCGGCTGGGGAGGGCGGGATATAAATAAAATTTATTATTATTATTATTATTATTATTATTATTATTCTCAAAGATGACTGCCAGTGGTTCTGAGATCACATCTGCCAGTTCTTTTAATACTCTTGGATGCAGTTCATCTGGCCCTGGAGCCTTGAATACATCTAAACTAGCCAAGTATTTTTGTACTATCTCCTTAGTTATTCTGGGCTGTGTTTCCTCTGCTGAATCATTTGCTCCAAATTCTTCAGGTCGGGCATTGTTTTATTTATCGGAGAAGACTGAGGCAAAGAAGGCATTGAGGAGTTCAGCCCTTTCTGTGTCCCCTGTTTGCATTTCACCATCTTCTCCTCTGAGTGACCCCACTGTTTCTTTGTTCTTCCTTTTGCTACGAACATACCCATAAAAGCCTTTTTTGTTGCTTTTAACATCTCTAGCAAGCCTGAGTTCATTCTGTGCTTTAGCTTTTCTGACTTTGTGTCTACACGTGCTGGCTATTTGTTTGAATTCCTCTTTGGTGGTTTCCCCCCTTTTCCATTTTTTGTACACATCCTTTTTTAATCTTAACTCAGTTAAAAGTTCTTTAGATAGCCACCCTGGCTTCTTTAGGCACCTTCCATGTTTCCGTCTCATTGGTATTGCCTGAAGTTGTGCTTTTACTATCTCCCTCTTAACAAACTCCCAGCCATCATGAACTCCATTTCCTTTTAGTATTACTGTCCATGGGATCTCACCCAGCACTTCCCTAAGTTTTATGAAGTCGGCTTTCTTAAAGTCAAGAAATTGAGTCCTAGTATGCTTGGCTGCTCCTTTCCGCTGTATAGTAAACTTCAGAAGAGCATGATCACTCGCGCCTAATGATCCTTCCACTTCTACCCCACTAACCAGGTCATCAACATTGGTTAGGACCAGATCTAAAATGGCTGTTCCTCTTGTTGCTTCTCCCACTTTCTGGACAATGAAGTTGTCTGCAAGGCCATTGAGGAATCTGTTTGACCTTATGCTCTTGGCTGAGTTTGACATCCAACAAATATCCGGGTAATTGAAGTCCCCCATTACTACTATCTCCCTTCCTTTTGCATGCTTGGCCATCTGTTCCAGAAAGGCATCATCTATGTCCTCCGTTTGGCTTGGGGATCTATTTTAAACTCCCACAATGAGGTCATTGTTATTCTTCTCTCCCTTAATTTTGACCCAAATGCTCTCACTTTGGCTTTGAGGTTCTAAATCCTGGATCTATTCACAGGTATACACATCCCTGACATATAACGCCACTGCTCCTCCTTTCTTGTCTGGTCTGTTTCTCTGAAATAGATTGTATCCCTCCATTATTACATTCCAATCTTGGGACTTATCCCACCAGGTTTCAGTGATGCCTATTATGTCATATTTAGTTTGCTGTACCAAGAGCTCAAGCTCATCTTGTTTATTTCCCATGCTTTGCGCATTAGTGTACAGACATTGAAGTCCATTAATCATTCCCCCGTGTCTCTTATTTAAGGGTTTTTTCCTCCCACCACTAGGTCTGCGTGCTGTTTGCTCCATTTGGTCTATGACATTTGGATGATCATCTTCATCAGTTGATAGACTCCTACCTTCAGGAGCACTGTCTCCCTCCCCCACATTAGTCAGTTTAAAGCCCTCCTGATGAGGTTTCTGAGATTTTTGGCAAAAACATTCCTCCCAACCGTTGTGAGGTGCAGCCCATCGCTTGCCAGAAGTCCATCTTCAAGAAACTGCAGTCCGTGATCTAAGAATCCAAACCGTTCCTCTTTACACCATTTGCGAAGCCAGCTGTTCACTTCCACTATTTTCTCCTCTCTCCCTGGGCCACGTCGTTCAACTGGGAGGACAGATGAGATGGCAATTTATGCATTTAATTGCTTCAATTTCCTGCCCAGAGCCTTGTAGTCTCTTTTGATCTTCTGGAGGCTATTGCTTGCAGTGTCATTGGTTCCCACATGAACCAAGAGGAAGGGGTATTGGTCAGTGGGTTTTATGATTCCTTGCAGTCGTTCAGTTACATCTTGGATCTTAACCCCGGGGAGACAGCACACTTCCCGAGACATCTTGTCAGGCCCACAGATCACTGCTTCTGTTCCCCTCAGTAGGGAATCCCCTATCACCACTACACGCCTCCTCTTAGGTTTGGTCGGGGTTCTTCCGTGAGCTGTCCGTTTCAAGGTTGCCTGCACATTCCCTGAGGACTGACTTTGCTGCTTGTCTTCATATACCTGATTGACTGTAATGAGGGAGAGATCCTCAAATGGAGTCTGCTCTTCGTCTTCCATGCTAGGGGAGAGGACCTCAAAGCGATTGTGTATTTCTAAACAATCAGAGCGAACCCTGGGCCTCCTACTTCTTTGAGTCACGTTTCTCCATATATCTGGCTCCTGTGTTGGTGAACGAGCCTCCTTCTCAGGGGAGTCCCCTGTCTCCTCCTTGGTGGAGACGGTGTGCTCTGTTGCTTCCAAGAAGAGCTCCAGCTCTCTAATTCTTTGGAGCGTAGCTACACGTTCCTCCAGTTGCTGGGCTTTTGTCTTTTAGGAGGGCAATCAACATGCAATTGCTGCATGTAAAGCTGCCTGCAACCTTTGGCAAGATGGCAAACATTGCGCAGGAACTGCAGGCGACTGCAGCTGTTCCCTCCCCCTCCATCTTGAGAACGTGTCATTGGGGGTGGCTACAGCGGTCCTGCATCATAAAAAGCGTGAAGACAGGACAAATAACTCCCCCCCAAAAAACCTAGGTCTCCCCCAACAAACGTTTGAGACTAGCTCCCCTAAATCTAAAAGATGGATCAAACCGTGCGCGCCACTAGGTGCGCGCCGCTGCCCTGCAAACTCTGATAAGCTCCTCCCACAGCTAATCACCTGCCTCAACAGAAACCCTGCCCCCTCTGACCTTTGCACAGGGAGAGCAGCTAATCAGCCACAAAGAATCACACACACAAGAAAACCCTTTTGGCTCCTTCTTCAGCTGCTGCCCTGTCTCTCTGAGAGGACAAAGAGAGAGATGACATGTTTATTTGTCCTGATTTATGATTAATAAATCCATAGTTGTAGTATGCTTCCACAAGCCTCACACTTATTCTGTATGCACAGTTCACTCGGCTGATATAGTGTACCCTGGCTTTGAAGCCTGGGTCGCTGATTTACATTGGAGCAGAGGCAGATGGGTCTTCGCAGCAGGACGGCTGGAAGGAGACGACCCAGCTGGGGCTATCCAGCTGGCCTTGCGACCCTCTGCATGCTGACAACTACAACTAACTTAAAGGAATGCTATTTCTCTTTCTTCTTTCTGAAGCACTTTCCAAAGATGGTGGGTGAGTGGGTGAGTATATATTGGGAAGGGACCCCAAGGGTCATCTAGTCCAACCTGCTACTGATGGAGGTGAGGACAGGTGACCCCACCTAGGCCTGAAGTCACCCCAGGCCTCAAGACTTCACACCAGGCCTCAAAACCAAATTTTCCCTTTCTCTATTCTAAAAATCCACAGCTTCAGCTTTTCTCTGCTCTTCTCTGCTTTCTCACAAGATGCTGCTGCATAGGCAAAATGTTATTTTTATCAGTACGAGAGAGCTTCAAGAAGCTAATGAATAGACTCTATCAATGCCAAGAATAAGCAGGCCTGGGAACTGAGTCTTATCTCATCCAGTTGCAACACATCTTGGACATGCTGAAACGCAAGGCTCCTCAACCCCCTTGGCTTCTCATTCCCCTTTCCTGGGAAGGGCGCCAAGAGTCCCAGGAGTCCCAAGACAGCTTTCTGTTCATGCTCAGGGAAACTCATGAGGCAAGACTCCTGAGGAGGGGGAGAAGGGGGAGGGAACTGGAGGGGAATATATGCTCTGTGCAAATGGCTGTGAACTTGTGCTAAGCTTGTGAGTTATTACGCTTGCTCCTTCTACCAAGGAGTAATAAAGGTAGTAATAAAGCTCTTTCTCTGGATCAACCCTTGAGTGTCTGCTTGACTCCCACTTCCCTGTCCCGGGCACAATGCTCTTCCCACCTGAAGGCAAAGCCTGAAAAGGCTACACTACAAGGCAGGAATTTGCAGGTGTCCCTTACGGGGATCAACCCCACAACCTTTGTCTACAGCACAGCTAGATGCTGCACTGTTAAATGGCACTTTGAAGGCTATTTAGGTATGGCTGAGGGATTCACACTTCTCCTGCAGCTGCAAGTCAAGTTATGCCAAGAAGCACCCCTTGCCATCCCCTTTTGCTGACTGAGAGCAGAGGAAGTGCTGCCTGAAGTTCTCAGGGTGATTGCACATATGCTAACAACATTTATACCTCCAGGCAAAGGAAAAAACATGAGCCTACTCTGAAGGTTCATAAATGTAGAAAGTGCTTTTCTTTAGAGCACCTCTCTTAACATTGCAAGCTGCTGCAAGTGTCCAAAACTGGTGAGAAGTTGCTGGTTTGTACATATTAATTATTCCTACTTTATTAATCTGAATTACTCAAATGGCTTTTAATAATAATAATAATAATAATAATTTTTATTTATACCCCGCCCTCCCCAGCCAAGGCCGGGCTCAGGGCGGCTAACAAGCAATAATAAAATAAGTTGAATGAATACAACTTAAAAAGAAAATTAAAATACAACATTAAAATATTGAAGCATTAAAATATTAAAATGTAGCCTCATCGCAGGAGGAGAAAGGAAAAGAAAAAAGAGGGGGAGGGAATCAAATAGGCTCCAAGCCAAAGGCCAGGCGGAACAACTCTGTCTTACAGGCCCTGCGGAAAGAAATCAGATCCTGCAGGGCCCTGGTCTCATGAGGCAGAGCGTTCCACCAAGCCGGAGCCAGAGTTGAAAAGGCCCTGGCTCTGATTGAAGCCAATCTAACTTCCTTAGGGCCCGGGACCACTAGTGTGTTGCTATTTATGGACCTTAAGGTCCTCCGTGGGACATACCGGGAGAGGCGGTCCCATAGGTACGAGGGTCCTAGGCCGTGAAGGGCTTTAAAGGTCAAAACCAGCACCTTAAATCTGACCCTGTACTCCACCGGGAGCCAGTGCAGCTGGAAAAGCACTGGGTGAATATGCTCCTATGGCAGAGACCCCGTGAGGAGCCTCGCTGCAGCACTCTGCACCCGCTGGCAGAATTTTAGTATTGTCCACTACAGCAGGGGCTGATCCCCATTTATTCTTGTGGTGTTCAATTCAGAGTATCTGTTAAAAAAATCAAACAGAAAGTAATGGAGGGTTGCCATTAAGGCTAGGGGGAGGGAGCAAACTGGGTCTTATAGACCCAAACTGGATTTTTGGATGCTCCATTAGACAAATCAGCCAGCTCACTGCCTATCTAATTCACCGGGCATTCAATTATTTCTTTGCAAATTAATTATCTTTTTAAATTTTTGCCTTTTCCAAAACATTTATCTTAAGATGTAACGTGCAAGTGTACCACTTTTGGATGCTAATTAATCTCTGCTTGGATTATGTGGATAAATCGATAGGTGAAAGAATAGGTGTCTTGATTAATTACCTGGTTAAAGCAATGGTTCAGCTGAAGAAATTAAGTTTTCAGCACATTGCTTTGTCACCTTTAGATAGCCTAACAAGAAAAGGAAAAAGGAGACAAACCTCATTAACATGGGTGAAGCCAGAAGGTGCTGCCCTACCCCAATCAAATAAATAAAAATACTTTACTGTATTTTTAATGTACTGTACTCTGCTGGTTAGGGGGGTCGGTGTGATATATCAGGACTGGGGTTGTTAAAAAATATTCTTAAGTGTTATATGTCAATTTATATTTATATTTTTCCCCTTTTACCTTCATGCCTGCAGCTGACTTTTCTCCTCTTCTCCCTCTTCTCCCTCCTCTCCCTTCGTCAGACGAAGCTTCCTCCTCCTCCTCCTTTTCAGAGCAGGAATTCAGCAGAGCCCATACAGACATAAGAAATATCAGTAGGGTCGATTATTTTCACAATAAGGGAAAGAGGGGGTCCATGTAAAAGCAGATATATAATATGTCAAGCACAGATAGCAGTGGAAGAAATAATAAAGTGGGAAAGGAGCCTCCCTTCCCTATGAGCCATCATACGACTAACTGGAAGAAATGTGTTTTCCCCCAAGAGCCACACACACACTCCACATGGCTCTTTAAAGCGTGTGGCTCTTGCTGGCTTTTCCGGGAGGTGGGGGAAGGGACAGAGGGCAGCCCATCAGTCTCTTCCCCCACCTACCAGAAAAGCCCCCAAGAGCCACGCTCCGTGCGACTCTTTAAAGGGAGCGCGGCTCTTGGGGGCTTTTCCCCGAGGAGGGAGAAGGGCGTTTTCCCTCCTCGGGGAAAAACCTGCAAGTGCCGCACACACACTCCGTGTGGCACTTTAAAGGGAGCGCTGAGCAGAGACTGGGATGCATACAGGCTCTCCTCAGCGCTCTCTTTAAAGAATTTTTTTTTCTGGTATTCTCCCTCTAAAAACCAGGTGCATCTTATGGAGCGAAAAATACGGTGCCTGGTTACAAAACCACTGCTTAAAGCAGTGGTTCATCTTAACAATACATTGTTCAGATACAGTTTTTTCAATATATTGTTTCAGATACAGTTTTCAATACACTGCTTGGTCACCCTTGGTTAGGCTCACAAAGGTGGCCTGAGGGGAAAGCAATGGAGATCTGAACTCACAGCCAGTTACTCTGGAGTTGCTCCCAAGGGGAGCTTCCCCGCCCCAAATCGAAGGCTTAGGGGGGAAGAGGCCATGTCCCACTTGGGTGGGTGTGATTTATAATAATAATAATAATTTAACATTTAATGATAATAATAATTTATTACTATTTCCCAGCCACCAACAGAATATTTTTAAAAATGATAAAACATAATATACTACAAACTTCCCTAACCCTTTTATAAGAATAACAATTATAATAATGATAACAATTTAAAAATTAATGATAATCATAATTTATTATCCTTCCCCAGCCACTGTGGGCTGCTCCCAACAGAATATTAAAAACGTGACAAAACAATATTTTTACAAACTCCACTAAGCCTTTTATTATAATAACTAAAAAATAATAATTTAAAAAGTAATGATAAAAATAATTTATTACTATCCCCCAGCCAACAGAATACAGTATTAAAAACACGACAAAACTTACCAGCTTCCTTCGCGTGTGAGAAACACTGAGGAGAAAACAGGTGTAGAGAAAGAGCGCCAAATAGCTGGCTCCGCCCACAGCCCAACCTGTGATTGGCCAAAAGGCCAACCTATTGCTGCCGAGATTTTGATTGTCGCTGGGGCTGCTGTGCGTGTGCGTTGAGGGAGGGGGGTCCTGGGGGAAGAGGGAAAGGGACCAGAGGGGGGAATAAAGGGCAGAAGACTCACCATCGCCGCCATGTTGGTTGAGGGCAGCGAGGCCTAGCCTGGCTGTTGGGTGGCGCTGGTCTCCCTCGTTAGGTGGGTGCCTTGTTGGGGGTCCCTGTGGAGAAGGAAGGCCAGAGGGCCCCCCCAATCCCCAACAGTGCCTGAGGGGCCTGGTTTCTCATTATTATTAATGATTATCCTCATTATTCGCCTTATTCTCCTCCTCCTTGCAGCGTTTCCCTGAGCACTGCTTCCAAGCTCCCTCAGGAGCAGCCCAGGTAGACTGCCTCTGGCCCAGGCGGCTCCGCCAGAGCAGAAGAGGCACCTGGGATGCCAGAGGAGCCCCACGTCCTTTGGGGTGCAGGGGCCAAAGTCCTGGTTTCTGCCTCCGCCCCGCCAGCTTTTGGCCCGCCTCACCCTGCCGGTGCGCAGGTAAGTTGGGGGCTTATCTGTCCTACTGGGCGCTGCTGGGAGGATGGCGCGCCTGTGGGTGCTGTGGGGTGCCCTGCTGGGCTGGGGTGATCCAGGGGACAAAGGGAGACGGGGGCTGCGAATCCTGTCCCTCTCTCTCTTCCCTCTCTCAATTCCCAAAGTCCTGGGAATTATAGCTCCGAGCTTCCTTGCAGTGGGTTGGACTAGATGACCCTTGAGGCTCTTCCA